>NC_135450.1:6322414-6539914 GCF_051991255.1 Vanacampus margaritifer
AACAAAGTGTGACGGACGGGTATAAAAGCAACACTCGACTTCCCTCCCACTCACACACACCAATTCTTTTTTGGATATCACAGGAGTACTGTATGTGTAGAATACAGCGAATGTGTTTGGCACATAGTTTGAGCCCAACGGCGCTGGCAGCCTTCACATCCTCATTCGGAGAGGACTAATTGGGCCATATTGTTGCTAGGTTACCAAAAGCACTCGCCTTTACTATGTGCATCAAATCCTGGTAGGTCACTTTAGGTTAGGTAAAAACCGTGTCTCCCATGTTAAATTTATGGAGGACCAAAACTGTCAAAATTGAAAATAAATACATGACAAAATAAATAAATAAATGCATATAAGTGAAAATAAAAAATGGAAAACATAAAAAAAAAATATATATATATATATATTAATGGATTTAATATATATATGTATATATATATATATATATATATATATATATATATAAATATATAATAATATATAATAAAATAAACTAATAAATATACATATACATAAATAAAAATATATAAAATGAGATTCAAAAAAATAAAAATAAATACAAAAATAAATATATAAATAGAATTAAATATCAATCAATAAATAAAAACTAGGGGTGTCAAAATGAGTGAGTTAATTTTGAGCTAATTTAAAGTTCCGTTAACGCCACTCATTTTTTTTTCACGTGCGATTAATGACTGCCCCTTACTTGGAAAGCCTGTACTAGGGGAATTTCAGTCACAATGCAGCAGACACGTCCACGTCAAATTTTAGCAGTAATACATTTAATAAAAATGCATATATTTGTAATGACTGGAAAAAAATTGCAGAATTTCACAAGATACTTTATGTTAAAGATTAGATAGCTCTTAATATGAAAAGAAAAATACACTGAGCTGTCACCAATGTCTTAAAAATGCAATTATGCCATCTAGTGGCAGAAAAATGACCTCAACACAAACCAATAACATACTCGTTTTTTTTAGAGTACAGTAAATCTTTTTAATTTTAACTCAATTTCATGAATTATTTTCAAATTACTGTATCAATGACTAAAATATGCAGTCATATTTATTCTATATTTATATTTAGTTTATATATTTACTTTAACCCCCCCCCCCCCCACACACACACTTTTATGTTAACAAGAGTATGAAAACTTAGTTTAGTCACTGACAAAAAAAGAGAGGAAAATTATATTACAAATAATCTTCTATATACTGTATGTACAAATAACATGTACATGAGTATACAGTACATTTTGGAAAGCAAATTTGACTCTATTTAAGAGTGGGACCAAATAGACTCCGTTTTAGAGGAGGCTAAGATTTACACTAGGAAGAGAGTAAAATACAGAATTGGGAAAAAATTAAAAATTAAAGTCACTCAAGTGTTGAGGAACGAACTCACAACCTTCAGCTTGGGAGACTGCCACACTAGCACCTGAGCTATGCCTCTCCCACTGATTGCTTATCTCAAAGAGGAGACCAAAAACATTGTTTTTCGGAAGAGTCCATCAAATCATGGAATCAGCTGCAGCTGACACGAGCAATATACTAACAGAAAGCAGGAGCAGCATGGCTCAGGGAGTAGGTCGGCTGTCTCTCAAGTTGAAGGCCGTGAGTTTGCTCCTCAGCCCTTGAATCACTTTTATTTTTTCCCAACTCTTTAACTCTCTTCTAAGTGTAAATATTACTCTACAACTGAGTCTATTTGGTCCCACTCTAGAGTCAAATTTACTCTCCAAAATCTACTGTGTACATATTTTAAAATACAATACAAATTGTACAATAACAAGAACAAAAATCAATGTGCAATATTCCATCTCTACCGTGTGTGTGCGTGAAAAATAAAACTGCCATAAATACGTGTTTATCATACCGTATGTGATGTATTGTGCACAATTTACATGAGGCTAAAAGGAGTGTAGCCGGGGAGGAAAGCAAATTAATGCGTATCAAAAAAAAAAAAAAAATCTGAATAGTGTGCTTAATGAGGTACTAGAAAATCACATCATCTACATGACTACATTTAATTGGCCAGCTACAGCCAATGAGATAACTCTGATGAAAGTAGAAGCGAACAGTTATTTTTGTGTTGTGCTCATTAGCTTTCCAATCTGGACGCGTATTTAACTTTTAAACCAGAATGTAAAATTGGCAGTAGAAGCATTTCTTAAATCAAAAATAACAACAAAGCTCAAGAGGCAAGACGATTCTTGAAATGTACATTTGGATCTTTTCATTAAGCATTAACCTTGGTTAAGGCACGGCACACATCTCTGTGTTGTGATATTCTTTTCACATTCCTACGCTGAGTTGACATGTTCTCCCTGAGCTTGCGTGGGTCTTCCTTCCACATTCTAAAAACATGAATATTATCTTCATTGTAGCTAAACCTTCAAACTCCCTATATTTCCAGACGGTCTGAGAGAACATGTTCCTTTAGATTTTATTATTTTGTTCCTCTCGTCACTCGTCGCATTTATTCAAATGATTCAGATGAAAATGAATCCATATTTTCTCTCCCAATTTAAAGTATAATCAGGAGACTGATTAGACAGCCAGCAGTGTGCACAACATGATCCTCTTGTCTAAGAAGTAGTCTCGCTTATGTAAATTGAAAGACAGATGGCACCATCGAGTGCCTGGAAGATGGCTCAAGAGGTCATCACAATGGGGAGGGACCACCGTTATTCAGAGGAAATGTCACGTCATTAAAATCATAACATTATGTGAATATGTTGAAAACTATATTAAATATGTCTATTGCCTCACTGAGTTTGGCTCCCTGTGGATCTGTAAAAAAAGGTAGAAATTAATATTTGTTTATAAATTTATTTTATTTTTTTAGACAAAATATTCTTTAGATAAATGAATGATTTTGATAAACAAAAAAAATTATTAAATATTTTAAAATGGTCAAAGTCCAATTTTTTAAGTTGTCAGAAAAAGAGCGATTGAAAGGTAAATGAAATTGTTTTAAAAATGACCTAAAAATGTCCAAAAGTGACCATAAAATGTCCAAAGAGGAAGAAGAAAAGCAAAAAATTACAATGGAATGTCTTTGGAATTGCCAAAAAGTCAGAAAATTAATTTGAAAAAAAAGGCAGAAAATGAAAAGTTTAAAAAGTTTAAATAAAATGTAAAAAACAAATGAAGAAATCTAAAAAACAACAACACCAACAACCAACAACAATAACCATAAAATATCCACAAAATTACCTAAAAAGTAAAAAAAAGACAGAAAAGAAAATGTTTAAAAAGTAACTATAAAATGTCTGAAAACAACAGAAAGAATCAAAAAAAATACCACAAAAAACTGCCAAAAAGTCAGAAAATTGATTTAGAAAATAACAATAAAGAAAATGTTTCAAAATTAACCATAACATGTCTAAAAACAAAAAAAGAAATTAAAAAAATACCATAAAATGTCCATAAAATTAATCGTATGACTTCAAGAGTTAACTCACGATTAATCACACATTTTATATCGGTATTTTTTATTTATTATTATTTTTTTCTCTTTTTTTTTCTCTCTTTTTTTTTCTTTATCAGTTCACCTAAAGCCCATTAAAAAAAATCCCATACTAATAATATAATATAATACTAAATTGCCAGATGCAGAAACATCAATGTAAGTTATCACGATGTAGTGGCTCTCGCTAACAGACAGAATTAAGTAACCGGAATTAGGTTAAAAAATTCTATATACGTAGACCATGTTTCTATAAATTTTGATATTTGGTTTTTATTTGAGGCAGATATTTTTTCCATTAAAATGTGATTTATGAGGAGGTTAGACCATTGGTCGATATTCAGAGTTTGTTTATTTTTCCAGTTAACAAGAATTGTTTTTTTAGCGATAGTAAGGGCTACAAGTGTAGATTGAAATTGTTTATGTGGTAAGTCAGTTGTTGTTAGGTCACCTAGCAAACACAAGTTTGGAGATAAAGGTATCCTACAGTCCAAAATGGCGGAAAGTTTTTCTAAGACTAGTCCAGAAATACATAACCGGAGTACATAACCATAAAGCATGAACATAAGTGTCTGTAGTGTTTTGTAAGCATTGGAGACAAATGTCGGAGTCTGAGAGTCCCATTTTCTTCATCATATATTGAGTAATGTATGTTCTGTGAATAATTTTATATTGGATAAGTTGTAAATTTGTGTGTTTTGTCATTTTAAATGCGTTTTCACAAACTTGAATCCAAAAGTCAGGTTCCGGTGCTATAGACAAGTCTGTCTCCCATTTCGAGATGGGTAAAGACATTTTATCATCATTTATATCGGTATTTCTAAAAAAAAATTCTAGGTTTTCATACTCTTGTTAACAAAAGTGGGGAAAAAAAATTTAACTAATAGAAATAGTTTAAATGAATTTTTGACGTTTATAGCCGTCAATGGCAGCGAATGAGTTAAATGTTTTGCGGCCCCAGATAGATTTTTGGTTATTTATTTGTCAAAAATTGATCTAAGTCCAGTCAAATGACTCTGGGATGGGAGTGAAACGATGACTCGTAGAAACATATGATTATATTAGGTGCTCTGACCTTATTTGCTGCCAGAAAGTCTCTCATAGAGATCATCTCGCCGGACATCCTGCGTCCAGCGTCAGTCTCGCTCTCATTGACGGCATCTGTCTCTATGGAAGGTTCGCTGCGGGCTCGCAAGTGACCCGGGGCCACCACGTTCCGACGGGGGTGTCGGTGTGGGCGGTGACCCTTTCTGGAATAACAACATCGGCAGAGGGCTTCAAGTCTCCTCAGCAGCCAGTTGAGGACCTGCTTGATGACAATGGAGATGACGTTGAAGAGGGAGTAGATGCAGCAGACGCCCGTCAGGATGAACAAGAAGTTTCCCAGCTGGTATGCTGCCGTGGCGTTGCCCTCGTAGACCAGCCGCTGACTGCTCACCATATCGCCAAAGCCGATGGTGCTGAAGGCCACGAAGCAGAAGTAGAGCGAGTCCATGTAGCCCCAGCCCTCGGCTGCAGAGTACATGAGCGAGGCGCAACAAGACACCAAAATGGCCGCCGCTCCGAGGATGAACATGACACAGTAGACTGAAGGCTTCCAGCCGGCAAGATACTCCCCTTTCCCACTCGACCTTGCACAGACCCTCCGACCGTTCTGGGGTCCAAGCTCCCCCTTGTTGTGACGGTGCTGGTGGCAGGACTTGAGGACGACGGCGATAACAGTGATGACCCGCTCGAGGAAGAGGTTGAAGAAGAGGATGGTGGCCGCGCATCCCAGAAGGCCGTAGAACATCAGGAAGACCTTCCCTCCAATTGTGGCGGGTGTGGTCATCCCAAAACCTTGGACACATAAATCTCATCTTAAAAATCTCCACAGAGAATACCCTAGAATGCGCATAATGACACGTTTCATAATTTACCAAATATTTAATACTTTGATTAAAAGTGTAGATTGAAAGTTGTTTATATTAGGGCTGGACGACTAATTGAAATTTTTATCGTGATATCGATTTTGGCTTCTCTTGATCTTTAAAATGTAATAATCGAAGAAAAACGGTGCGTTTACAAGTTCCCTACGTTGTGAAAGCACCCTGAATGCACCATGTTGCTTGTAGCAAGCTTGTAGCGAATCAATGTGATTCTGCCGTCCTTAAGCGTCCTTTACAAGGAAACCCGACTGTAAAGACAAATTGCTCTATATTATTTATTTGGTTGTTATTAGCATAACTATGAGATTCATTTTCCAAAAATCATTTCCAGTTTACTACGTTTTGTAGAAACTTTGTTTGGACGTACGTCGCCATTGTTATTTACATTATTTATGTTAGTAAAAACCAAATCAATAATATAGAGAAAACCTGTTATTACAGATGGGGGTTCCTTTTAAGCTATTTTATGATAAAACTAAAACTAAACACAAGACAAGAAGAATTGCATACACTGTATATTTAATTAAATACAAAACATGCTTTGTTTTTAACGTGTCGCGAGCCTAGCGCTAAAGCCAATGCAAGTGAATGGAGGATCCCATTCAAATGCTAACAGGAAGTTAGCATCAATTTAGGGAGTAAACCTTCAAATAATGAATATTTACACACAAATGCTGTGGAAATACATACCCACAGGTAAGATAACACTACTCAAAGGCAGGAATTCTTCCCAATTTGTGAAAATAGAGTTATTTTAATAGAATACAGTCACAACTTTCTTCTGTTCTCATTGTAAGTGTGTACATCATGGAAGCACGGCACCACACTGCTCCTAAGAGGCCAAAATGCGCAGGAACACCCAGTATTTGTTTTCAATTGCTATTTTAGTGTATACCTGTATTCTTATTTTACTGTCTTACTAATTCAATTTATCGCTGTCCTTTTAATTCATAATTAAATCTGATCTTAAGGATTTACTGAATTTTATTTTCCTCAAAATTCAAGGATACAAATATATATATATATATTTTCATAGCCTACTAACCAGACTTGTGAAAATAACATACGATGTGATATATATATAAATACAATATATATATATATATATAAAGAGGGTAATGCAATCCTTAAGTTTGAAAATGAAGAATGAAAATGCAAGCGGCTTGAATTTCATACTGTTACTTTTAAGATTATGTTATACTTGACAAAAATAATAGTGTTAAAGAATAAAGTTTTCAACGTGAAGAGATGAATGGGCGTAAGGGTATGATCTAGTTTTGAGTACTGTAGTTGAGTTTTTGTAGTTCAGGCCTTATGATTTAAAATCAATGAATAATCGTTTCATTAATCGTGATTTCAACCTCAATCAAAATAATTGTGATTATTATTTTTCGCCTAGTCCTAGTTTATATTTACTTGAGTATTACAAAAAAGGACAAAAATAGCAGTAAAAACAAATAATTTTATGGGGTACTCGCTATTGAAAATAAACATCCGCAATAAGTGAACCGTGAAGTAGCGAGGGACCAGATATTTGCAGTATCATCAACCTTATTATGTGAATGGAGACTTTCCATGTGTGGTCATTTCAAAAGAAGGGAATTGGACACTTGGTGCTCCTTTTAAAAGGTTCACAAATTATCTTGTCACAGACAGCCTTGACCTTGACCACGGTAGAGTGCGTGGTTTGATTGCAAATGTCCTTTGAAATGTAGCGTACATTTGAAACCCTTTCATACTGAGTTGGATCATGTCAAGCAGTGGGCGAGACTGATTTTGACTTACTAAAGCTTTGAATTTTGGTTTATAATCTCCTTTTATGTTGTTGATATTTTAGACTCGAGACTTAAAACCATGCACAGACCAAGTTGCCCTTTGGTGTGAATGTAGGAGTAAATGGTTAATTTTGTACATACTGTATGTTGTCACCGTCCAAATCTGTTTATTTTGGTTCTGGTTAGATTTTAGTTGTCATGTGTTCCTTTTGTCTGATTGTCTCATCAAGTTTGATCATGTTCACCTGTGCTCGTCATCCTGTGTCAGCTTGTGTCATCCAATCAGCTCCCTCAGCCTCGTCAGTCTTGTCCAGGTGTCTGCCGTTGTCTCGTTAGTGCTTGTGTTTAGTTCCCTGCTTTCTTTCAGTCTTTTTCGGTTATTTGTCCATGTCATTTCCTTGTCATGTCATGTTTCCTGTTTTCCATTCCTGGCTGCATTCGAGGATGGTCGGAAGTCGTATATCTCCGAGTTGTTTTTTCCCCAGTTACGACCTGACAGCGTTTGAGGTGAAAGTAAACAACCAAAATGGCGGATAGTGATAAATTGTTTTTTATTTTGGTCCTCCAAACTCATTTTGACCTCGCAATTTTGCTTCATTCATTGTTTTTATCTTATTTCGTAAGCATTTCATACAGTTAAGTAGTTCACCGTATAATTTCATGTAGGGAGGCATACTGTCACGTACGTTGTGTTACGTGAAGTTATGTCGAATATTTATGAATGAAGAAAGCCAGCTAGTTTTTTACTCGAGTAAATTGTGTTTTACCATTTATGATCTGTGTTTCCAAAGGGGTCGCCATTGTAGAGTGACGTCACTTGTAGTCCGTCGGTGAAGTCGGGGTCCTTTTTTTCACCCCGACTTCGCAAGTAGAATTTCCGAATTCAAGGGGGCATTCCTGTGCACACTTTCTGCTTTGAACTCGGAAAAGTTCGACTTCTGACCATCCTCAAATGCAGCATTAGTTAGTAAATTTAATCCCATTATTAGTGAATTTTGTTTTCAACTTGTTTTTCGGGATTACTCAATTACCTGATTTGCGTTTTTGTTTTTTATTACGTTAAGTTACCTTTTTGGACGCGGGTGACCTGGAGCCTATCGCAGCTCAATTTTGGGTGAGGGCAGGTTACACCCTGGGCTGGTTGCCAGCCAATCAAAGTGCACAAGTAGACAAACAAACCATTATAAGTCACTCCTAACAGCAAATTAAAGTTTTCAATGAATCGAACATTCATGCTTTTTTAAATGTAGGAGGAGAAACGTGGAGAACATTTGCCACTTAAAGTACAGGATAGTTGCTTTCTGAATGTCAAAAAGAAGCCTACTGAAAGAGATTTAGATCTTGATTAAGTTCGTCACCCATACTTAATATAACACTCTCCGCCATTATTTCATTATTGATGAAGTGTGTTTTGCCTTCGTTTGGAAGATTTGTCCAGAGATTTTCAAATTATGAGAGCTGTGAATGAAAGGTGGACTTAGTATTCTTAACTCATTCAGCCATTGACGGCTATAAATGTCAAAAATTCATTTGAACTAATTCTATTAGTTTAATATTTATTTTCCCACTTTTGTCAACAAGAATATGAAAGCCTAGATTTTTTTTATTGTACATTTAGAACAGATATGAAATTTGTGATTAATTACGAGTTAACTAGTCAAGTCATGCGATTAATTACGATTAAAAACTTTAATTGTCTGATAAATTTATAATAATATATATTTTTTAATTCATTGACTGCCATTTACGGCTATAAAGGTCAAAATTCATTTTAACTATTTCGATTTAACATTTTTTTCCACTTTTGTTAACAAGAGTATGAAAACCTAGAATTTTTTTTACTGTACATTTAGAACAGTTATAAAATTTGTGATTAAGCGTGAGTTAACTAGTGAAGTCATGTGATTAATTACAATTAAAATGGTTAATCGCCTCTTGCCCCTAATTTTTAATAATCTAAAAAAAAAGAAAATAATTTATGGCAGCGAATTAGTTAATTAAAGTGTAAAATTTCTTTTTACATGCTATTACTACTATCAAAGAATTATTAAACATCTGTAATCCCTCTCCATTTTCTTGAAAGACCCACAGTGTGATTTATGCCGTCATTGTGGAATAGGCAATGGTAAAAAAAAAAATACAACATTGAAATGAGGTACATTAAAAATGTGCCTTTCAATTGAAATGGCCCTCATTATCCATCAATGTCGTCATTAAAAGTGCCCTGCCAGACATTTTATTCATCCAACCTGCCAAATTGAATTCATTACAAAACGCTGTAATCAATGTTGAAACAGCTCTTATCATCATCACATACAAGAAACACACATTTCCTGTGCATATGACCAAGGAGAGAAGATGAGTTTCTTAACACCAGTTTCCCATCTTTACAGATAAATCTAGTGTGGCCGCACATCCCTGCATGGAGTTGACCAGTCATCCATGCGCCTGCGTGGGTGTACTGTTTTGCTTCCATTTAGTTGAACAAACATCTTGACATAAAGCAAGTGTTTACAAATGTAAGTATTGGCCGAAATTGCGTGAGATGGCCACTGATTTGAAAAAATTGATTGTAAAGGAGGCTTTGTTGTTGACTGTGGATGAGAGGAGTGACACGTCAGACATTGCACAACTTAGCTATATTCTAATAATTGCTGCAAAACGGAAACAGATAGAAATCTAGACCATAACGCCTAAACGCGTGCTACAACTTGGCTGAAGTGTGGTTAACTTCGTTTTACAAAATTAAGAATGTTAAAATGTTGCTTAAAACCTACCATAAGCAGTTAAAGTTGAATTTTTATCCATTTGACCCTGAAAAAAATTAATTCAACTTCTATCGTTTCCTTTTCAGAAAACAGAAAAACTTTATGGTGGCCCACAGGGAGGGATTGTGGGACCCTCTGTGTTTAAATATGCTAACTTAAATGATTATATAAAAAAAAAAAACTTGATTATACAAAATCAGAGATATGTGTACCTGAAAGTGCATTTGCTCAACAAAATGCAAATTAGGGGAAAAAAGTTATAACTTAATTTCAAAACGGAAAATACAGAAAGCTACACACACAAAATTTTGAACACCTATGCATCTAATTAAAAAATATAAAATATTTGAAGAACTGACATTTTAACACAAATGAGAAAATAATAAAATAAAAAGACAAATAACTCCACACCAAATATGTGTATTTTACACACTGATAAAATGTGACCTGGACTTATAAATTACAAGAGACACTTGAAATTATTTTTATTAGGGCTGAAATATTTCTGAAAATACTGTAATTGCAATTTTGAGATTGCAAATATTTTTTATGGTTCTCTTGCCATTAATTTTTTTTTATAGCAAACACAAGCAAATAATGATTCTTTAGTACAACAAACGATCAGATTTATTAGACGTAAATATTCTTGTCATATAGGTTAGTATAAAAGCAAAAGAACCATGAATTAATATGAAATTTATTATTTGATTACATTTGAGTTGTTAATTTATTTTCAACAAATTCAAAACTGCCTCAAACATACGGTAAGTCAGTAAGTCATACATCAGATTGCAACAATAATGTAAACGAATCTGTCTTTGTCAACTTTTCTTGTTTCATGAAGTGATGGACTTGAGCAATGAACATATATATAATATAAAACATATAAATAAATAAGTAGATAAATAATCCAATAAAATATACATGAAAACCAAAGAGCACCATAAGAATTCTTCTGTTTTTATTTTGTTTTTTTATAAAATTGCAGTCTTTATGATTTGAAAAGTGTGACGTCGATTTTTTTTTCAGACCTGTATTTCTTTCTTTCTTTTTTCAAAATGTGAAATTGTATTTTTGACACTCACTCACCAATGGTGGAAACCACAGTTCCCACGAAGTAGAAAGCCCCAGCAAAGTCCCATCTCGGTCTGATGTTGTCCACTCGAATCCCCGCCACATTGGCTTCCTCGTAATTCCTGAGGAAACTGTTGAGCTCTTTCTTACTCAGGTTATAAGTCTGCCTGAAGAGCTCGAACCTGTGCGCCCATCGCTCTTTGGCCTCCCGCTCTTTGGGCTGCTCCAGCGCGGAGAAGACGGCCGCCCCGCACAGCAGATAGATGATGATGAACAAAGCCAGCAGCAAGAATCTCGCATTATCTTCGTTAATTGGACCGCAGCAGCAACCGCTTCTAAATGCCATTATGTTGCGGTTGTCCTCGTGCTGCAGCGGGGCTGAGAGGCTTCTGTCATGATGCTCTTAAAAAAAGACGCGCGCGAGGAAAAGTCGTGCGCGACTAAATACATTCATGAATAAATAAATGCGTTCCCTGAAGGTGGTTGTATTTTCCACATCTACAACCCTAACCCTGCTCAGAAGAGGCGACGAGAAGCGCGCAACAACCTGAGGATGTGGTGCGTTCGAGTCCTGCCAGCCTCTCCAAAAATGGTCTCCCAACCCCCACCTTTCCAGAGCGCACGCTTTACGCACGGCGACCTCGCAGTGACGGACAGCACCAATAGATTCCATTGTGAACACAGATTTAATTGCCTAATATAATGTAACTTGTACCACTCGTGCACAATCCAAGCATTTGTATTGATGCATTATTGTAAATGTGAGATAACAATGCCTCTTAAAAAAATGGTTTTAAAGGGGAAGCCAAGTCAAAAGGAATTCTTTACACCGTTTTTATTACTCTCAGGGGGGCGGCCATTTTGCCACTTGCTGTCGACTAAAAATGACATCACAGATACTCAGGACTCAACAACCAATCACGGCTCACCTGTTTTCTGAGTTTGGTCACATGACGTACGCAAGCTGAGTTGCGATTGGTGGTTACATGGAGAAACTGTGATGTCGTTTTCAGTGGACAGCAAATGACAAAATGGCCGCCCCCTGAGATGCATTCTAAAATGAGAATTGTTGAACCTAATTGCTTCAAGTGGTAACACACGATTGAATTAAATTAATTCAAGTTAATACATTAGGTTAAATTAATTATGAGGTCATTAATTTAATTAATTGAGTTCATTAAACTTAATATATTAACTTGGATTAACTTAATTCAATTGTGTGTTACCACTTGAAACAATGGTCTCTTTGCACAAATCCACTACTTCCTGAACAAAGAAGATTCCTGAAGATTGGACAAAGTGATTAATCCAGGTGTGCCTGACCCCAGTAACCACAACAACAATGGCCAGACACACCTGGATTAATCAGTTTGTTCAATCATGAAAGAGTGGTATTTTTTATGTTTTTAATGTAATTTTTTTTTTTTCTCACTCACACAAACATGGTCTCCCAGGCGGGGAAGCGAACCCACGCCAACCTGCATTCAAGGTAAGTGACGGTTCCACAACGGCAGACACCTGGACAAGCCTGAAGCAGTGGTATTGAATTCAGGAAATAGTGGATTTGTGCAAAAAGCCCATTTAGTTAAGTTCAATAATTCTCTTTTTAGACTGTAGTTGGTTTAACATTTTTTTTTTTTTAGAATGTGGACTAAAAAAAAAAGAAAGAGGTGCAGGGGATGGTGGATTTTTAAAATATTTGACTTGACTTTATGAGCGACTGTTAAGCTTTTAAACTTGCATTTTTACTCCTCTTTAGCACTTTTTCCCTCTGTCTTCAAAGTACAGTACTAATCCAAGGACATGTCACTTTTAACACAATATGAAATGAGATTTTTAATTTTTTTTATATTTCTTCTGCTCGCTATCAAAGAATACAATAACATAAGTATTAAAAAAAAAATGGAAGAAACTTTTTCAATGGAGTGCCATGATCCCCAAAACTTCATATTCAAGCAATACAACGCTGAAAATTCATTTTCCAGTATTCAATTAGGCAGTGTGTATAAAGAATAAAATTGCTAATATATATGGCATCTTATTCCCAGATTAAAAAAAGAAGCAAAATAAGTATAAAAAATAATAACATCCCCAGGGCATCGCCATTATCCACCTTTAATGCTTCAGTAATTTGGTCCATTCAAATATTGGAGACTTATCCCAATGTTAATGGCCACAAAATAGGGAAAGTTACAGAACTTTGTTTCAAGTTGCAATTTATTGATATCCTCTAAAGAACTCAGGTTCTAAACATTAGCCCTGGTGCTAAATTTAAGGATCCTAACAATCTAGCAAATGTTGCCAAAGTGACATCATGACATTTTCAAGCTCAGATGGGGGATTTGCGCTCTTGCCCTCTTTACCAGGGGACGATGTGAGCAAATGTCAAAAAACCCAAGACAGATCATAATCAATTATTTCTGTTCAAAAGCAGGGATGACGAAAAAACGATGCTTCGATAAAATGGAGGGTTTGGCAAAATGGTGTCTTAACTGAGGATGTTCAGATTTGTTTGGCTATGTGTTCCATGCGAATAAAAAAAACAACAAATAATGCTTTTCACATCCTTTTTTACATTATATTTACATTAATATTGAGCGAAACGTTCATCTCGAAGTGAGGCAAGGTCCCTGGTATCCTAATCTATGCTTATCTTATTCAGAGTAACAAGTATTCTTGCCTATAACCTTTGTGAGTGCATCTAACACAGCCTTGTTTACAATTTGAAATGAACAGTTCCTTTGCTGGATCAGGATCTCATATAAACAAGACATTCATGGCTGTGCATAAAGACACAAATAAGCAAATTATCTTGGGTGTTGACAAGCACAGATGTATGCGTACATAATCAGCATGTCATTCTATTAGATGTATACAGTACACTGAACACTGACCGGATCAGCTGGATCGGGCGGGATTGAACCATATTTAGCATTTTGTGCAAAATTGGTGATTGGTTATAATATCTTTATTTGCCCAATAGATCAATGATGTCATTGATCAGCTCCACGAAATAAGACATTACACGTGAGAGACTTCAATTGAGGCTAATGTTGATCTGCATAAATATGGACTAAGGACATAATGTTGATATCAATTCTAAAGGTGATTGCGGGGTCTTATCACAATGTTTCTGCATTTTTTTCCTCATAATTTATCCTGACAGTGTGACTACCTACACCAGAGGGTACATGAGTATCATTCATTTAGATACAAGTGAGGCACTTTACAAAAAAAAAAAAAATCTGTGTAACGCTGATGATGTTGATGAGTCGGTTGTTATGAGAAAAAAAAAACAACAACCCTACATACTGTCATGGTAGACGTGAGTGGTTGAGGGTTGGTGGACCCAATGAAGTGCAGGAATGAAGTGCAATATGTGAGGCTTTAATAAAACGCAGGAAAAAAGGTGAACAGAAAACACTGACTGGATGGGCGCAGACAGGATGTAATATGACTGGGCCTGACATAGCGTAGCGTAGTTCGACTGAACAGGTTGGCATGACTGAACTGGTCGCCGTGACAGGACAGGACTGGACGTCGGGACTGGACTGGTCGTCGGGACAGGACAGGACTGGACGTCGGGACTGGACTGGTCATCAGGACAGGACTGGGCTTTGCGACTAGACAGAACGTGACTGGACTGGTTGTTGCAACTGGACAGGACGACGTGACTTACAGTGACAGGACGTGACTAAACTGGAATGAGTGTGACGTGACTGGACTTGATAGGACTTGAGTTGCCTTGACTTGAATAGCTGTGGAGTGGCTGTGACTTGGCTGCGGCTGGGGATATGGCTTGGCTGTGACGGAGACTTGGCTGTGACAAAGGCTTGGCTGTGACAAAGGCTTGGCTGTGACAAAGGCTTGGCTGTGACAAAGGCTTGGCTGTGACAAAGGCTTGGCTGTGACAAAGGCTTGGCTGTGACGAGACAAGACACACAAACTTCCACACATAACATTGACAATGCACTCACACCGACTGGACAAACACACCAGACTAAATACACTAACACTAATGAGACACACCTGGGGAAGGGAAGACACACACACAGGTGGACGTGGTTAGACATAACGAGACAAGGGAAGAAACCAGGAACACGTGACAAAAACACCAACACAAAAACAAAAACAACAAGAACACCTAAAACAAACAAAAACCCAACCCCCACAGAACCGAAACGTGACACATACAAGGTATAGTATATTATTTGCTCTGTCTGGGCTTGTTGAATACCAGGTATACATATTGCATATAAATAACACAGACAAGATTCTTTTCGGTTTGACAAATTCAAAATCAGTTGAAGTTTAAATTCACAGAATATTTGGGATATTTTTTTCTTTCTGAGTTCTACACCCACAAGAATTGGAACAGCAAGACTAACTTTACCAAACTTCCAAACTGCCCCCTCTCAGATTTTTGTTTGTTTGTTTGTGTGTGTGCGTGTGTGTTTGTTTTTTAGGGCTTTTACTCTAGCAGGAACATGCATGCTCTATAATATAGGGTTTAAGTCAGAAGAAAGACTTTGACAGTCTAAAATCCTTTCATATCTTTCCCCTGATAAACTCCTTTGTGTTTCAGTTCGGGTCAATACCCACCAGAATGATGAATGATCTACAATCCGTTTGGCTGCTTCTTTCTTCAAAGGAGTTCTTTCACATTATAAACAGTTCATTTGAAAGTCTCAAATTTGACATGACCATTTTGAAACTTCCTTACATTAATCAACATATGCAGTTGTTTTTTTCTCACAGTGAACAGTGCTCAATGCTCGATAATTATCTATTGATCCTTCTGCCTTGAAGCGCCTTAAACCCAATTACTCACAGTCTCAGCAGGAGCTCCATAGCACCAAAGTCATTTAAATACTTGGCGCCTATCTGTGTAAACGGGCTCCCTAGAGTATCTCCAGTGCATGCGTATTTTCCACAGGCTGATATGCATATCCTCATTTAGTGATGTGGAACAAACAGTACATTAGTCTATTTCTGAAAATGTTCAAATATACTTTGCAGAAGAACCAAAACTTTTACTTGGTTTTCAAATCGGAGCAAACCACTATCCACCATGTTGCCTGTCATGAATTATAAAAAGCACAAAAAAACAACAACACACTATGTATAACAAAACCATTATGTTTCCATGGCAATGCATTTCACAGGAATGAGATGTTCAGCATCGTCTGAATGAGCATATTTATTTATATCCATAGTTCATTTGAAATTTCCAGCTTTTTATATCACTACTGTAAAGCAACTCAGATAATGAGAAAACCACAAATAACTGTTTTTGTGTATTACACTGCTGGCACGGTTTATCCTGCAACAGGAGGTGGCACAAACATGGAGCATAAAAATCAAAGTGTTTGTGCCATTTCCAGGGGCGACGTTACATCTTCTCCACAAGCCCCTTTGGAGACAATTGAGAACCTCAGTTGGGTCCTTGATTCTTTATTTTATACTTGTACGGTCAGCCAATTGGCACCGAGTCATAAACAGTCTTGTTTCGATCACACCACTTATACTGCTTGCAAACATATTCAACTCTTTTCGGTGCTCAGACCATCAATTCAATTTGAAAGACATTAAGGTAGACAATGACTACTGGTGCATTTATTGCCACTTGTATGTACAATCGCAAAAAGTAATTTGCATTTTGACGTGTTTGAGGTGCTTCTTTCCCTCTCATAGTGAGACAATCTGCTGAGCCTGGGTAACCATAGTAACTGTGAACTAGGTTAGAAAGTATTGTTTACAAACATCAATAAGGCTTCCAGAGTGTGATGTGGTGGACAGTCAATGTTCAATGAGTGCTTACAAAACAGCCCTCTTTCTCTTGACAAGGCTTTTGTTTTTAAGGAATTGATTAAATAATATGAGAAAAGAAAAATAATATTAAAATTGGTCATTATTATAGACTAAAATGATCACAGTTATCCATATTATTACAATACAGTAGTACTAAATAACTAGACAATGTGCAATTTTTGGAGGAATTGCGTGTGAATGCTGAAAGCTGAATGCTAATATTTGAATGCACGTGGAAGGCTTCATAAATTTACAACAATAATGTCCATTGTTATTCAATATAATGTGTATGAAACAATTAGAATTTCTGAAATTGAAGTTGTATTGAAATGTTGTGCAAGCGGGATTTGAACCCAGGTGCACCAGATAACAGTCCACTGAACCACTGTTGCCTTAGAAAAATATCTGTGACATTGTATGTAATTTTTTTTATTAATGCAATATAATGCTGAAAGCTTGTGTTGAATTTGAACATTATAGAATGGAATAACACAGAAAAAAAATAATATAATGGATGTTAAATCATTTGACAATGATTATTACTCAAAATTGCGCTTGGACTAAAGTCTGGACCAACCGGGATTTGAACCAATTTCTCCACGTTGACAGTTAAGTACAGTGTACAGTCAGACGTGGGATTCAAATCCACGCCCTCCTGGTTACGGGAAAATGCACTTTACAAACAGTTGTATGTATAGAAGTAAACTTAGAAAAAGTTGAATATCTGTCCCATTGAAAATGAATGGGGAAATTTTGATATTTAACGTTAAATTGTGGGAAAACTGTACATAAGTGGAATGAGAAAAATACAACCACCGGAGGCGTGAATTTTTAAAGCAAGTTGAAATTTGAATGGTGTAAATCGGATGTATTTCATGGGAGTTTTTGCGCCTCAAAAAAGCGTGTGGAATATGCTTTCAGCATTCACACAAATATAAACAATGATGACAAAACCACAGATAAACACACATTATTTTACTTTTTTGGTTATGTTTAAAAAAAAAACAGGAAGTAAAAGTATACAGTACAGTACATAAATAATTTCCTGTATATGAAAATAACAATTATTTTGAAGAACTGGAATATCCCCTTCTGCTGTCTGTCAGCCCACCCCAATGTAAAAGCAATTTAAAATCCAATACTCTCGTCCAGGAGCAACCCAGCCCCACCCCGCGTCCATTAATTCCGCAACATTCACTTTATTGACACTCAGGTTAACTCAGTAGGGAGCACTTAATTGTTATTTCGGTGACTTCCCAGTACTGGTTGTGCGTCATTACTGGGTATGTGACGTTGTTTGTGTGCATTTTCACGTGTGTCACTTTTTATGACCTAAGACTGATTTGAATTGATGCACTTGGCATTGACGTGCTCAAGTGGGACGCATGTTAAAGAGCGGTATAAGGATTTGTTTTGGACTGTCTAGTGCAGTGTCAACGTATCTCTTTATGAGAAAGATCTCTGGATTTTACTCCTCGAATTTGCACATACCTGATTTAAATCACTGCTTTTGCAACATTTCAATGGACACCATAGTCCTGATTTATTACCATCTTAAATCTCAATTACATGTCCACGCAAGGAGATTGCGTACGAGGATTAAAAAGATCCCAAATGGCAGGCTTTAAATCCACTAACTCTAAGTGTGAGTCTCACACTGACTCAGTCAGACAGTATCTCTGCCAGTCAGGGACGTCCACCCATTTAAGGTTCTGCTGTGACTCATTCACCGGAAGAATGATTCGATACTCGCCGATGCAAGACACTCCAGCACTTTTCCGTGGATTGATCTTCTGTTGGCAATCCCATTGGCCCTTGACCTTACTGCCTTTTGGACTCACAAAAATAGGTCTAACTTGTGGCGCAGGTGGTGTAGTGAGATTTTGAACTGCATTTGGGTCCTGCTCACGTCTGGGCTACTAACAGACTAAACGTTACTGTTGGCAAGAGGTGTAAAATGGGCTGCAAAATTAAAAAGTGGATTTCAGAGACAATACTTGGGCGACAGATAGATATTTAAAAAAAAAAAATGCAATACAGGAAATTAAAAAATAGTTGTAATAATGTATGGCATCTTTGAATAAACTTTGAGTATCATTCACGTATCTCGAGGCCAGGTCAAGTGTCCTCTTTTTTGGAAATTACAATATTGTCACCCCAGTTAAATGTACATAAACACAGCCAGAAAAACAAAACATAGGAACATTACCACTGTGTTAACCGACAAAGAATGTAAACAAACCAGAACTGTAAAGTGAACCATTCAGTACCTTCTTTTTATATCTGTAACTCTTAAACATGTATGGGAGTCTCACTCTTTCTCTGGTTCATGGTTACATAGTGGTCACATACAGCCGGACTTACGTTAGCATGTTGGCTAATTTCCATGAAACAGGACAGCCCCAATGACAAAGAGTTTGTTGTGAAATACCTAAAATGAATTTATATCTGTAATTCCGAAGCATATATGAGAGTGCTTTCTTGATCTCACTTTTTCTCCAGTTCATGGTTATATGGTCATATGACACACATCGTGTGCTGTTCACGGGTGCACAGAATGTCTAACGTCGAATGTGAACTAACAAAGGAGTATCTGTGGAGAATTGCAAGGATAAGTTGAAAAGATGTATTGTTGACGGTTAACTCATTCACTGCCATTGACAGCTATAGACGTCAAAAATTCATTATTTTTTTCTCCCTTTTTTGCTTACAAGAGTATGAAAACCTAGAAAAAAATATATTGTAAATTTAGAACAGATATAAAATTTGTGATTAATCGCTAGTGAAGTCATGTGATAATTACAATTAAAATTTTTAATCGCCTGACGGGCCTAATTTAAAAAAAAAATTGAAATAAGGGCCGTTTAATCGTAATTAATCGCATGATAATTTTAGATCTGTTATAAATGTACAATAACAAAAATTCTAGGTTTTCATAAAAAATGAAATTAAAATAAAAAATGTTTAACTAATAGAAATAGTTCACATGAATTTTTGACGTCTATAGTCGTCTATGGCAGTGAATGAGTTAAAATGCATTTTACAGTAATGCAATCGTGATATATGTGCCCCGCTAGCCATGGCTAGCTCTGGCTAAAAATAAATCTTTTGAGTGGTCAAAAGTTTCGATTTTGAAATTTCTCCAAATACCATCCTTAAGGTCTATTAAGGACAACTTCAATTTACATGATTCAAACTTCTTTTTTTTTTTTTCTTTTTTTTTTAAAACAAGTAACATTAGAGGAAGCTGGGGAATACATTTATCAATAACAAAATAGCATTCGGTGTAAAAACAATGGGAACATGGCTGAGTACGATGTCCATCTATAGCTATACTCACGTTAGCATGTTGGCTAATTTGCATGACAATGACAGAAAAAATGTTGTTAAATACTGAAGGAATTGTATGATTACTATTTTAAGTGTAATCTTTGCGTGTTCAAAATCATTGTATCCGAGATCTGATGAAGAAGTTTTCCTGCAAGAATTTATTTAGAGGCCTCTAAAGACACAGTCAGAATATCACATCAGAATGCAACGTGATGATTCCAAGTGTGTGACAATTTACAGAACATCGACTCATTTATACAAAAAAGATAAAAGGTTCCTCCTCCTGGCTCTTGATTGAACAAAGGGCAGACATGTCATCTCCTAGTGACCAAATGTGTGATGTTATTAGCAAGCAGACGTGATGTTATTAGTAAGCAGAAGTTTACATACAGACCTGTTGATTCCAGGTTGAACAAAGGTGTAATCTTATTAGTAAACAGACATTTACATTCAGTTCCCCTTCTTGACTGGGGGAACAGATGCAATATTGATCTGACCCCAAACCTTCAGTCCCTAAGAGACTCTGACACATCATGCACATTCCCCTTCCAACAGCATTGAGGGTACGAAGATCAAATAAAGTCCACCAAATCACCGACCCACTGTATTCTTTTAAACACTCATGATTATATCACATTGATATGCCTATAAGTAAATTCAAAAACAGTAAAACATCAAATTGAAAATGTTAAATGTCTTCAATACCTAAGATGACGGCATGTATTGCTTGATGACATCATTACAGTTATTGTGTTTTTCTATGGCTGGCTGTGATTATATCATTGTTTTCCTGATCAGAAAATAAGCAGCTCATTAAAGCTAAAGCTAGTAATTGTGTTCTGGCTGCCACAGCTTTAAATGTGGAATGTAAACTGTGTGACTCTCCTGCATCCGCCACCCCATCAGCTACTCATCATCGCACTGTAATATTGCTTCACTGAGACCTAGGGAGCTATACTGGATTAATATTGCAAAGAGGGAAAACTTGTTTACTAGTATCTTAATTGCACCACTGTTGTTTCCAGATGACAATTTATGAAGTAATAAATTACATCATAACAGTAAAACGGCTGTCATTTCCTAATGATCAAACTAAACAGAATGTACAGTACTAAGCTGACAGCCTCCATCTCAAGACGACCAGCCACCTCCACATGATTTTGAGGAGGACCTGTTGCCTTGGCAACCTTGGGCAACAGGTGGGGGGGATGCGACCAAATCGAAGAGATCCAATTCAAACCCCGGGCTTTTACAATGTTGTCATGGTAATCATCTTGTCATACAGGTGTAAGCGGTTTTATGATAAGGTCGGGGTCACAAGTAGACGGCACCCACAAACTGTATGATAATGAGAAATATACATTTAAATCATTGTGTGGATTGTCTTTAATTAATACATAATCTCACCTTGGCAATGGCAAGTAGAGAACAAGTAAAGGATAAAATAGAGCAGGGATCCGAAAAGCACCGAAACAGATGAGACGAAGAATAAAAAGTGGATTCAACAAGATGACAAGTGATTATGATTGGTACGAGCTTAGCTCCAGACATAAATGACTCGAAGGCTGGAGAATTGAGTCGACCGTGCGCGGCTGCTGAAGGACGTAAAATAGCACTTATTACTGATGGAAACGTGTGCGTGATTGCAATCTTAAAGGCACTTTGTTATTTTTAGTATTCCTAAATTGCAGACAATTCCAAATATATCTCACAATGGCGAAACGTTCGCATGGCAAATTTTTTAAGTGTGTGTGAGAATGAAAACAGTTTGTGATTGGGTTGTGGAGTGTGGAGTGGCTTGTTTGATTTGTATGCATGTTGAAATGCTTACATTACTGAAAGCAAGCACAATTACATACCATGCATGTTGCCGAGCAACACTGCACATAAGTGGCTCCTTCTGGGATTTCCCAGGACAGATAGAATATTTTATACATAGGATGTAAAAAAAAAAAGCATTTATTGGTCGTGCACTTGGGGAAATTGCAGTTTTACAGCAATACAGTGAACAGTAGCAGCACACAAATAATGTACGTTATGTGCCCCCACTAGCCTAAACACTGTATTCTGTTTAAAACTCATTCACTGCCGTTGACGGCTATAGACGTCAACAAGAGTATGAAAACCTAGAATTTTTATTTATTTATTGTACATTTAGGACAAATATAAAATTTGTGATTAATCGTGAGTTAACTAGTGAAGTCATGGGATTAATTATGAAAATTTCAAATTTTTTTATCTTTTTTTTTGTAAAAAAGTACATTTTATTTATTATTATTATTATTTTTTTTAATCTATTTTTTTTAAGAAAAGATAGCATGATTTCACAATTAATCACAAACTTTATATCCGTTCTAAATGTACAATAATAATAAAAAATCTAGGTTTTCATACTCTTGTTAACAAAAGTGGAAAAAATGTTAAACTAATAGAAATAGTTCAAATGAAATTTTGACCTCTATAGCCGTCAATGGCAGTGAATGAGTTAATATTGCGTTTGTGTGGAATATGAATTAAGCAGCACAATCCACCTGTTTTTATACATCTCAGCGGGCGGCCATTTTGTCACTTGTCAACTAAAAATGACATCACAATGCCTAAGGGCTCAGCTTGTGAACGTCACATGGCCAAACACAGAAAAGTGCAAAGGGGTAGATGCCACGGACTTCCGACTTTCGTTTTACACATCAGCGTCGTTTCCAGCCACTGATGGCCACGTTCCAACACTCGCACCCCCACCCCTGAGCCCCCCAACCATGCGTTCCCCCGCTCATCGGCGGGAGGGCGCCTTAGCTACCTGAAATGCTTCAGACACTGAGACAGACACTACACACGCGCAGCCTCGCACTCGTCGACAGGAACGCGCAACCGAGGGGCACAAAGGCAGAAGCGCAAATATTGGGACACGGCCCACACGGGAAACGGAAACAAAGTTGATGGGTGAAAACCCGGAAGTCGGAAGTCACGCCTCCTCCGTGGCATATAGTCCATTGGCCATTACCTCAAACCTTAGACTTAATTCATATTCCACAAACGCAGACTAATTTAGACTAATGGTAGTACATATAACATAATCGTAGAGAAAATTTTTGATTTGTCTTTACCCCTTAAAGCCAAACGTATCATATTAAATACAAGACATTTTGAGCCCTCTATTTCATGAGTATATTTTTTTCCCCATTAAAACCCTGAGGTATATGATCTGACACATGCATTGCACGGATAATCCATTAGAGGGCAGTATCACTCAAGTGTTGGCTTTTTCAGCGACCTTGCAGGATCGCACCAATTGAGAAAAGGAGAGACATGGTGCTCGTTTACCTGCTAGGGAGCTAGCTAGCTCCTTAGCTAGCAAACCATGGGAGCAGGCTAGTTCCCTAGCTAGCTCCCATGGTGCTAGCTCGGTAGCTAGCATCAGGGGCTAAAGCCAAACTGCAGCAGTGTTTTTACTTTTTGGACCTGGATTTGCCACCTCTGCTTAGCAATAGTGGGAAATGTCTTTGTTTTTTATTTTTGGAAATAGTAATATGTTTGTTATATATGACAGTTATAAATGTACAAATTTAAAGCATTGTGACCCGATGTATCAAATATGACACAAATCAAAAGTCATATGTGGAAGTAGATTTTCCCCAAATTTTGTGTTTGTTTGTCCAAAAGGACCAATAAATACTCTATTTACAAATAATCTGAATTTTCTCTCATATATTTCATTGTTCAGGCTTTATAGGGTTAAAAGTATATCAAATAAAAAGACGGAGCGGTTTTATGATGTGATCATACTGGCTGTCTGCAGCCTGACAAGAGTCAGGTCTTTCCAGGTCACAATGAGGGTCTTTGTTGCTCTTGAAAGTAGTTTTGACGCAGCTTTGTGATGCATGCTTGGCCATTCTGGTTTCCAGGGTTTTTGAAGTCTGGCACTCATCCTGTGATGAGGACGTTTTCATTTTAGTTGCACAACTCTAAAATAACTTGAAGCAAAGAGATTACTGATAACAATACTTAGCAGGCTACAAAATATCGCCCTATCTCTTCTTTGAACCAAAATATGCTAAAAATATGTAACATTTGCTATTCTCCTTTTTGCATATTTGAAACAATATTTGTCCGATTTTAGTGTTTGCTTTCGTCATGATGCGCTGTACTATTTAAATGTCACTTAGGCATAGCGAAAAGGTCACATTTTCTATCTTTGAAAGGTGTGCGTGAGAGTGTTTGAACTAACTCTATGATGTTTGTACAAAGAAAGGTCACACTTGTAAAGTCAAATTTGATACCTTGGATACCACTGTCCAAATTTTGACGAAACCTGAGCATGACATTGGATCAAACTTAGACACAGTGGCTCAATGAATGTTATTTTGTTTTGTTTTTTTAGCATTTATAAACTTTTTAAAACGTCTGCCAGCAATAAAGCTTCTCCTGCAAGAGTACCTGAAAAGATACTAAACACATTATTCTTCTGTTTTTGTGACAAGAACAATTCACAATTGTTGCGGGGTCAGTGATGAGATCCACACTCTCAGCAATCATTTGCAGCTTCGTTCTCCCCGTGACAGCTGCCTGGTGATGGCCCCTTTTCTGACAATACAAACGGCACACAGATTTAGGTAATAATTACACAGTTATTGTTGTGTAATAAGAGGTCTATTAAAGTCAGTGGTGGTTCTGGTATAAACGACTCCGACAAACAGCCCAGACAGGGCACCACAAGTACAAAACATAATTTTTTTTATTATGCTTTTATTGTGCATTGCTTACCACATAATAACAATATCAAGAATAATGTTATGCAACTTTTCGTAAGTTTTGTACTTTATAGCTTAGTAGAGTGACAGTACAAAATATTAATGACAACAATACACATTTTTAAGAGATACTATAACACATATGTTTACCAGGAAGTTTAAAAATCCCTTAAAAAAAATAAAATACAAATTAAATATACAGCAATTGAATGCTAAACAAGCAAAAATATTTTCACCTACAACTACAAACCAGAACTCCAAAACTATAATTGTGCATCTTGCTTTCACTCTGTGAATATTATTGTGCATGATAATCAATAGAATTTTGTTGTTGGGATAACAATTTTTTGTACCAACACATTAATAAAACAGTGTTGGCCCATTAATAATAATAATAATAATAATAATAATAATAATAATAATAATAATAATAATAATAATAATAATAATAATAAAGCTTTACTTTTATAATATATATATAATGGTATTGAAATTGTGGTGGAGTTACTATGACAACTGATACTGAACATCACATTGCACACACGATTGTGTGGCCATCTAGTGGTCAAAATGACACAGTACACATACCAGACTCAACAGAGCTGGCTTTAGGCGAGGAAGTCATACAAACGCCACATAGCAGAACAGGGCCTAAACCTAGATTCAAACCCAGAATCCTAATCTGAATTGATATAAAAATATTACAAAAATTGCTTGGAACATTTTTGTTTTTTCTTTATCTTTGTGTGACCCAGGACCAAGTGGCCAGGCCTCGAACAGCTGACTACCACACCTGATCATTTTTAAGAGGAGAGACATTGATTATCAATTCATATCTACTAGAGAAGAACTTTACAGTACAGTTGTGTGGCTAATTTACGTTGGCAGAGTTATTATCATAGGCGTGTCAATCCCATTTTAAAGGGTGCTAAAGCACCCATAACTCATTCACTCCGAGCCATTTGATTGAAGCAACCCTCTTCGCTCCTGGTTGTTTTACTGGATTTTGACTGATTTTGCAAGGCCCACAGAATATTGTGTTGTATTGCAATAAAAACATGGAACCTACCAAAAGAAAGATGAGAGTTTCTTCTTTTATCAGGAAAAAAAGTATATTTGTATCTGTTTAGCAATTAGCATTAGAATATAGCTAAGTTTCATCATTATTTACAAACCTGTTTAAAACACTGGGGAAAAGAGCTTGTTGCAACACGGCCCTGGTTGATCTCTTATACTCTGCTGCCACCAACTGGACGTTTTTGTAATAACTACTATTTATTCTACCATTCTCTGCAGTTCAGAGGCTGCATCCAAGCCTTCTATATGCTCTAGCATAAAAATATGTCTTTGGGACACTGATCATATTTGAAATAGAACATATTTATACATTTTTTGGGAGCAAATGAGTTGAAAAACGATTTTGGAGACAGATAAATATAATCCACAAAACTCATCTAAAATGTATCTGATTACTTTAGATAGCAAAGGAATGATAAAATACAGGGTAAATTTAACCTATACTATCTCTTATGTACCAGTTAAAAATGTTACAGATAAAAACTGAATAAGCTAGCTCGTTTACCCGCTAGGGAGCTAGCTAGCGAGCTAATTAGCTCCCTAGCAGGTAAACGAGCACCATGGGAGCTAGCTAGCTAGCACCTGGGGCAAAAGCCAAACTGTGGCCGGGTTTTTTACTTTCTGGACCTGGATTTGCCACCTCTGCTTATTAAGTCACACCTTGGACAAGATACAAGGATACCAAGAGATAACATTAAACAAAACAAAGTACGGCGTTGGTGGTGTCCATTTTGATGTAAGTAAGCAAATATGGTCCCTTGTGAAGAGCTCCGTTCACAAACAAGTCAGTATGAATCCGTACTGAAACCTTAAACTTATCAGGTGAAGTGACTCAATTTAACTTAAACTTTACTTGCTCCACTCTCCACCCACGACCGAAGGAACCTCAACAAACTTTTAAGGGCAGTCCAAAAGAAGACTCATGACCTTGACCGTCCTCTTACTCTTTACACAAACAATTGACATTTCAAGTACGTGGTGTGCCTTTTGTTGCCATGAGATGGTGCTGAGATACTTCAATATGTTGTTTTCTCCCTCTGTGTACACGTGCCCTTCTTCGCCTACAGTCTTTCTCTTCCTTCCTCTCCCGGCGTGCATGCTCACTGGCGTGTGTGCATGTGTGTAATCGTGTGTCTGTGAACTGTGCGCATGCTATGCTTATGTGTGTGTGTGTTTGCGCACGTGACTGTTTCGCTCTCTGTTGTGGAACAAATTACACTGTGGCTGGGGAGCCAAATGACTAATCAGTGGTACACAGATTAAAATCCAATTGCTGCAATTTGAAGCCTCACAGGAGTAGTATGGGAAATTAACTACTACAGTGGGCGCACTACGCTAAAGCTAAGCCGTGACATATTCAGCTTTTGATCAGGACTCAACAAAGAGTAACTCTGACAACTTAAAAGTAATAGAGATTGATATGGTCCATGAGTCACTACTAAAAAGGTATTTACAATGTTGGAGTTTTACATCAGACCTGAGTAAAGTTACCGTATATTCACCATGAGGGACATTAAGTGAATGAGTTCATTATGGGATGCTGTCTGCAGCTGCTCATTCTCCATCACCGTATGGACATTCCTACATCGCAAGCAAAAGTGGTTATTGAGTCTAAGTTGAAATGTTACATTTAAGATACAATATGTCAGTATTTCTATAAATAGTTAACCCTATAAAACCTGAACCATGAAAAATATGACAGAAAATTCGGATTATTTGTAAATCTAGTATTTATTGGTCCTTTTGAAATGACATCACTGTTGCTCAGATCTCATGCTGCATTCGAGAAAGGTCAGAAGTCGGACATTTCCGAGTTCAAACCAGGAAGTGTGTACGGGAACGCCCCCTTGAACTCACCGACAGACTACAAGTGACGTCACTCTACAATGGCGACCACTTTGGAAAGACAGACCGTGAATGGTAAAACACAATTTACAATTTACTAAGATAGCGCTCTTCATTCATAAATATTCGAATAACTTCACGTAACACAACATACGTGACGGTATGCTGCTATCTCTCTGCTTGAAATTATACGGTGAACTACTGAAGTGTATGGAATGCTTATGAAATAAGACAAAAACAATAAATGAAGCAAAAATGCGAGAAAGTAAGTTTGCTGGAGGTCAAAATGAGTTTTGAAGATCAAAATAAAAAACAATTTATCACTACTCGCCATCCTCGAATGCAGCATCAATTAACAACCAATCACAGCTCAGCTTCAGAAAACAGGTGAGCTGTGATTGGTCGTTACCTGAGCCCTGACCAACTGTGATGTCATCTTCAGCAAGTGGCAAAATGTCCACCCCCTAAAATGAATAAAAACATCTGGATTTTATTTCATATCTCATATTCCACGAATGTCATGTTCAGACTAGTGAGGTCACATTTCCCTTCTGTGGACCCAAAGTAACGTCGCGCTGTAGAAGATGAGTTTAGCTAACTGTCCAAACAAGGTTGAGACAGTACGAGATGGTTCACCTTCTTTTTTTTTTAAATTTTAAAAATTTAAAATTCTAACTCTTTCACTGCCAGACGTTTTCAGAAACGGGTTGTTCCCAGTGCCAGCCGATTTAAGCATTTTGACTGATCTTTCAAGGTCCACAGAAAATGTTGTGTTTGGACTATGGAAACACACATACTACCAAATGAAAGATCTTTCATCAGAAAAAAAAAGTTTGTTTCTACCTTATTCCGTTCTTCAGTAATCAACAATAGAAAATGGTTACTTTTACCGAAATTCTCTGTTTTGAAACAAAAAACGGAGAAAAAGAGCTTTTTGTGAAACTATGTTATTTCATGCACTCTAGTGAATTGTACACTTCTTTTTGTCCATGAATGATGCCACAAACACCTAAATAGTGCTTTACTTCTGTAAAACGCTATCACCAACAATGAAAAAGTGTTTTTTGGTTGCAAAATACGTTTATTTCCATTCAACAGTGTAACAATTTGACAAAACAATTTCGCAAACTATTTACAAATGTGTGCAATTGTGGTACTATTTACAATTATGTGGATGTTTCAAATACAGTTTTTCTTTTTGTAACGCTCCCATGCGTGCAAGGAGACGCAGCAGGATTTGCACAACAGATTAGTTTCACTTGCGATTGTCCCTTTCGCGTGTAGACGTTACACTTTCTTGACGGCCTTTTTTTCCGGGGAATAAATAGCAAGTAGCAGACTCCTCCGATGAATATGCATTGGACTCGGGGCACTCCCCGTCGTCCGATCGAACGTCCGCCTGTGCGTGCTCGGTTGTGCTGTGCGTTTATGATGCTGTCATAGCCGCCGCATCAGCGGTTCCAATTTCGCCGTCAAGCTCGGATTCACCATCATCATCATCGATGATGATCATCGTCGTCATCAATGTGCTCTTTTAGCGTTGGTCGATGCCTTTCATCTTGTAAGTGTAGAGCTGCTTTGCAAACGGGCACCACTTCCTCCTCAGCCATCTAGCTCCCCCCCCCCCCCACGTCTCCTACTGCCGCGTCAATGTCATCAATGTGCTCTTTTAGCGTTGGTCGATGCTTTTGGTCTTTGAAAAAAACGGCTCGAGCGTGAGCTCCTCGCAACCGGTCGCCATTTTTCCTTTGTTTTCCATTCTGATCTCCTGCTCGACGCTCTAGCTCCGCCTCTACTGACGCCCACCCGATTTTGTCAAAAGACAGTCATCGCTGCCCTCTAGGGGCCAAAAATAGTCCTTAGGCACAACAGACCTAATTGAAACTTTCACCACAGATGCGGAAGGCTTCCCCCCACCCGTTTCAAAAAAAAAATTGGATGACGTCTTTTGACGTCATTGGCAGCCCTCCGTAGGTTTTTACTTGACGTCTTTAAACGTCAGTGGCAGTGAAAGAGTTAATTTATTTATTTACATATAAAAAAAAAAATCCTGGTTGATGGTGATGGTTCACCTTCTACCATTTAGAAATGGCCAGGAAGTTTGTTTATTTTTACTGTGGCGGATAATTCATTTCACAAAGAGATGCACCACAAAAGAGGAGGGAATAAATGATGTGAATAATGAGTAAGGCCAGGCCAAACCAAGCTTGCGCATTCCCCGCCGGTGACACCAAGCAATTGCCTTCTTAGAATATAATCTTTCTATTTGTGAAATTTTTTTTTCCACGGCTACACCAAAGTGCGATATGAGCTTTAGCAGAGCCGAGACACAACATGAACGCCTTCCTGGAATCTTCTCAATGGCAAACCTAAATAAATAAAGAAAAATAATCTCATTTTGTCTCGGGGTGTAAAAATCGTGTTTGCATGGCTCGGGCTCTCTTTGTGCTTGAGTGTCTTATGGCAGACACGAGGCTGTCGCTGAAACCAGAAACAATAATGCTGGAACACTTCACTGCGATTGAACTGAATCATGCCTTGTTTACCTTCTTTATTTATTTATAACCACATTTGTAACATATTCTGGCATTTGGATGATGCTCACCAGGGGTGGGATTGTTTTTTCAGGGGAAAAATATTGCAAGGTACCAAATTTGCACTTAGCCTGGATTGGTTAACAAAACACACCTGCTGTTCGCCCAGCAATGTCTCGCTTGTCCTCATTCAGCTGCAGAACAAAACTCACCTGGGAGCTACAAAAGCCTCCATAGACACGTTGCAGCTCCTCTGCAGTATGAGGCAGATGTTCAAGAATGTCGAAGCCGGGAAGAATTTTTTTTCCCAAATGGACAAACCATCTAACTTTATCTCCAAAAGCCTCAAAGTTAGGATTGTAGAAAATCAGGAATGCAGTCGTTAACTTTTGCGGGGAGACAGTGGAGATGACTGACAGTGCGTTAAACAGGGTTTGTATGTAGCCACTAGCGATTTAGCTTAACTTTTTTATAGAGATTGAAAATGGTCGACTGTGTGCAGAAGTAACAAAAAGGCATGAAATTGTCTCCGATGATGACTCAGCATCCAGTTCCACCAACGATCTCCATGCCCGTTTCATATATGACGTCAGTAGGATTTTGTACAAGTAATATAAGTTAAGCCATTATTGAGTTCCTTCAAAAGGTCGTGATTTAAAATTAGCTTTAATTTAATGAATATTATAAAACTAATACTCTCAACTTTAATTGCTTTGAATTGAAATATGGCGTATTGGGGGCAAACTATCTACACGAACATGTCCTCAGTGTGTGAAGGAAAAAGAACATTCTTTCAGGATTTTACAGGAAGGCAGATCTATTATGCCATTTTCCTTCAAATTAAAAAAAAAAACGAAAATCACAGGTGACTGTGCTAAGTATCAAGAATTACAGAACATTTCGTACGCAAGCCTAATAACAAAATAGCATATAATCATTTTAATATTATTTGCTCAATTATGGTAAAGACAAAAAATAAACAATTGTCTAAACAGGGACACTTTTCAAAAGGTTATTGATGATTGACCATTTTAGGCATTCGTAGTAAAGGCAATCTTTATTGACAAATCAAATAGTGGTGGCCCACTGAAATGCACATTAAATTAATGACGTCAAATCGGTAAAATTACCGAATGAACAAAACTGAGCTCTCCGGGAAAGAATAAAAATAAAAAAATGAAATGCACATTAAAAATTGTGTAAGATGCAGAATTTTCATGTGCAGATCTTCAACCTCTGTATGTACAAGTGCAAAAATGATCTTCGCTACTCATTAAACCCATGACACTCTTGTCTTTATACAATCTTATTAACGGTAAGGACATGCTAAAGTTCTGAGGGCCTGGCAAGCAACTGAGTGGAACACCATTCACAAAAATGCAATTTCATGTATGAGGTATAAATTTTAGAATGGGGAGTATAATTTGTCATTTCACCAAGCTGAGTAGTGACCATCCAGGATTCTGATTGTCTTGGATCAGAATATCAGCAGCTAACTAGCATGCATGAAATAATTACCTCTGAATGGTGTAACAGTAAACTTTTATTTAGTCATAAATCCATAAAGGGGGCTACTGTCGATAAGTGAATAAATCATTACGGCCGGGCCAGAGGCTTGGTCATGGCCCCATCCAAAAGCCATTACACCAGATGGTGCATTAGGATGAGGACCATTTCAGTGATGTCATTCCCCACAGGTCCTTTTCATCGTTAGTCATTTTCATCCGATCATATTTCCACTCTATTTTGCAATGTGTTGTTGGCCTTTCAATCCAGAGCAGGTATTGTTCCTATGACAACACACGAGAAAAAGTCGATTCTTTTTGTTTGAGATTAAACCACTTTGAGCAGGTTGTTCTTTTTACATCCCCTTCTAGCGTATCAAGGAAAGCTCTTTACAATGCTTTGTGGTAAAAGATGACTCTGCAGGCTGAAACGGTTTCTTCCTCTTCTCTTTTTAACTCTATTTCTAAATTTATCCATCCATTAGCGGGAGGCACAGAGTTGCTTGAGCTCTTAACAAGGCTACTGCTCTTCAGTGTCATGCTCGACTGGGCTTCAAAACATGCAGCCCTCTATTGTGTCGCTATTGTGTTGGACACAAACGAGATGCGTGATTGGATTTTGATTGGCGTTTCTGTCCACCGTGCAATGTATGGTTGTATGTTGTTCAAAGCGCTTTACCAAGCTTCAAATTCACCTTTTTGAAAACATATCAGAGTTGTAGCAAGACTGTGTGCGGACAACGCGCTTTGATTTAATTTAATGGTTAACTGATTCATTGTAGATACAATCTAAAAAAGATAAGCAAAATAAACAATTTTATACAGTATATGCAGTCAATGAAGCTTTACTTACCGGTAATTATAATTAAATGTAATAAATGGAGTAAATTTTTAAGGAAATATACATATAAATTAACTATTTTTTATAATTAGATATATTAATGTAATTTATATTACATTTGAATAAGTAGATTTTATATAAACTATTCATATTTTCACTGTCTATTTAGTTAAGTTCTTAATTATAATTACATTTATGAATCCAAATACATACATTCATTTGTTTCAAGTGGGTAATAGATCATAATTAAATCTGCTCAACTAATTCACACATAATAATGGGTGTATTGTTTTATTAAAGAAGTTAACTCAGGATATTGATTTATTTTATTAAATAATTGGGTTGTTAATTACACGCAGCCATGTCAAACCAATGTTGATCTATTTAGTTTAAAATAACTTACTTTAACCTCCGTAATCGCTCGCCATACTCTCGCCAGCAGAACCCAGGGTGTTTTTTTTGCTTTTGGTTAAGTTTTAGATCCATTCGTGTTCTTTTGTATTAGCTAGCTAGCACTAAGCTAACCTAGGCAGTTCGTCATGTGGTCCAGTCTCTAAGTTTGCAAACTTCAGGGTGTTTTTTTTGCTTTTGGTTAAGTTTTAGATCCATTCGTGTTCTTTTGTACCAGCTAGCTAGCACTAAGCTAACCTAGGTGGTTCGTCATGTGGTCCAGTCTCTAAGTTTGCAAACTTCAGGGTGTTTTTTTTTGCTTTTGGTTAAGTTTTAGATCCATTTGTGTTCTTTTGTACCAGCTAGCTAGCACTAAGCTAACCTAGGCGGTTTGTCATGTGGTCCAGTCTCTAAGTTTGCAAACTTCATGCTAGAGAGGCCAAAAGCGAAGTAATGACAAAGGTGTTGATAGACTTCTCAGATGGGCTTTATTGACTGACTACTTAAAAGTTTAATATAATGCTCATCAGCAGGCTAAACATTTCCATACATGGATGCACAAACATTTCCAGGTATTGGGTCTCAAAAAGCATGTTTCGCATGACGCTATGCATTCCCTTCTTTTGAAAACAAATACTGTATAGAAAATTTAAAAGGACGTGGAGTTTAAAATTTCGCTTCAACTCTCTCTCACATAAAGTACCATACATTACTTTCAAGAGTAGACGAGGGTGTCTGGCTAAAAATGCTCGACTGATATACAATATAGCAACCTTTTAAACATGCTAGCCACAAAGGTGGCTTTTTATTTCTCAAGTGTTTTGTAACTGTCACAAGTCCCATGTCCTTCATCTTGAGAATGAAGTGGTGATCTGTCCAGTGGGTTGCTTGCCTGTTTTGCAAACGGTATTGTCCTGGTGCTGGTAAAGATAGCCGTACTCATGGCGGCCACAGCCATGAGAATTGGACCAATAACTTGGCGTGGGTTGTATTTCCTCTGCCACGAAAAACACCCGCAGAGCGGTGCTGGTCTTGCTGGCAGGCTTGAGGAAAATGACCCATCTGTTATATGAGATTATTTCTAACAAGGGAACTGCACAGGATGTCACCTGTTAGGAGACGCTCACGGGATGTGGGATTTTGAGAGAAATGTGTTTGTCTTGGATGCTGTATCACTGCAGATAGTGTACACTCAAAGACATTTTAATTAAGAAATATTAACATAGTTCTTTATAGTTTAAGGAACCATCCATTTTTAGTCATATTTTGTCCTCATTAGGGTCACAACTTGAGCTGGGCTGTGCGGACTTCGGGTGATAGGAGCGATACACCCTGGAATGCAGAGGTGGAGTCATTATTTTAGAAGTCGGGCTACAAATTGTTCAGGACTGAGACACATTTTATGAGAACATTATCACCTTCTCATGTTCAACTAATTCATATTCATTCTCTCCAGAGTGGTAAAAAGAACTACAGTATGTTACGAATCATTAGACGCACCCTGTTATTAGGCGCAATATCAATGAACGGGTCAATTTAAAAACATTTTCATAATTAAAACACACTGCATTATCTTTGTGAAGGATTGTATGTTTATTCTAATTGCTCCATATGTTTATTTATGTCATGTGGGACGTGGGTGGATGGCGGACCCAAATGCAAGAGAATAAGATGGCGAAACAGGAATCAAGTGCAATACGTGATGCTTTAATGAACCGTAGGGAAAACGGTGAGCAGACAACCTTGACTTGATGGGACGTGACTGGACTGGTCGCCATGACTGGACAGGACGCGACGAGATGGGTCGCTGTGACTGGACAGGGATGTGGCGAGACTGGTCGCCATGACTGGACAGGACATGACGAGACTGGTCGCCATTACTGGAAAGGATGTGACGCGACTGGTCGCCATGACTAAAAAGGATGTGACAAGACTGGTCGCCATGACTGAAAAGGACGTGACAAGGCTGGTCGCCATGACTAGACAGAACGTGACTGGACCTGATTTGACTTGACTTGCTGTAGAGTAGCTATGACTTAGCTGTGGCTATGGCTTGGCTGTGACGAGGACGACTTGGCTGTGACGAGGACGACTTGGCTGTAGCGAAGGCTACTTGGCGTTGACGAAGACTTGACGCACGAACTTCCACACATAACAAAGGAAATGCACCCACACAGACTGGACAAACACAACAGACTGAATACACCAACACTAATGAGACACACCTGGGGAAGGGAAGACACACACAGGTGGACGTGGTTAGACATAACGAGACAAGGGACGAATCCAAGAACACAAGACAAAAAACACCAACCACAGACAAAAACAACAAGAACACCCATAACAAACAAAAACCCAACCCCCACAGAACTGAAACATGACAATTTGATAGATTTAGCGCTATTATGCTAGGTCAGACCAGACACGAAGTATCGAGTAGCGCCACGTGTCTCGCTTGCTTTTGTACGATGTGCAACTACACAGGGGTTGCTTCTAGTGGAGGAGGGGATTGCTAGTCGATGTAAGCGAGGGAAATTGCAAGTCAATCTGGTGACCGGTGGTTGTGTTATTACTTTAGCTATTGCTAAATGCTATCTTGAGTGACAGTTCAACAACTGTAAACAAGACACGGCACTCACCAATTTCCAACATTTTTGCTTGGTCGGGGCAACTATTGAAAGCTGTCTTTCTGGAAAAAAAAAAATCAGAAGCCAACTGGATTCTGTTTTACCTTTAAGAGTTCAATTATTATCTCTCAATAGTAGCAACAGGTGAAAAGAATTTGAGGTTAGCGAGGTTGATAAAAGAGCTGCACTGTAAGCTCCATTCAGGAGGGGAACCTTCATACAAGGTGAGACTGATGCCCCATCTGCATTTAAATGGCTGCAAAAAAGACACGCTGCCTTTGAGTGATGAATTAGTGTCATGTCAGGAGGGAGGACAATGAAATTTGGCTGAAGAGATGTTGCTGCAGGATGCTCGAGCATCTGACCTCGGGAAGCCACATCCCTTTCTCTCTGCCATCTGTGGCCCACAGGCAGGAATGTGTGTGTGCGTGTGTGTGCACAAGCCCTCTACCCTTCCCTATATCTCATTTGTCTGTAATTTTGTGGCTCAATTGAACGCACAACCACACGAACACACACACACACACACACCTCCATGGTGAGCAGATGGGAGAACAGGGGACCTAGTTCCGATGTCAACTCCTCCACCTCATCCCAACTCCATCCATCTCAGACCGGCCCACATCGACCTTGCCAGAACCACAGTGACTCATCCAAATTAAACACCTATACACTCAAAAAACTATACACAAAACCCTATAAAATATTAATAACGAGGTACTTGTATTCAAACTAGTCAACTAACTCCTACCCATGCTCTCTGAGGAATGAGATATCAGGTTGTTGTTTTTTTAATAATAAAAATCTGAATAAATTGCCTCATTTCGTAACTCTGCCTAGATCAAATCCACCAACATGACATTACACCACCTGCACCACAACTTAGACCTGCTTTCTGCCACCAATTTTTCAGGCATCACATTGGACACCAATTGGGACCATGCTACATTAGCAATGGCAGAGCAAATATCAGACTATATGGACACTTTGTATGATATTTCACATAAAACATATCGTACCGTAAAGGGGAAGCTGTATGCATTTTATCAGTGGTGGGCTATGTATTTGGTACCTGGGCCTTTAGTGTGGTTTTACCCAACTTAATCCATCTCTTCCATCACCAACATGTCATAAAGAACCATCAATACCATAAAAAATACAATCTAATATATTATATATTTGAGGAATTGTCCCGGGCTGTTGTCATATTTATGAATAAAATACAATGACATCCACCACACAAGTCCGCAGAACTCAGAATCTTCAAATTCCTAACCTAACCTACACTGTAAAAAATAAAAACGAAAAAAAATGTAATTTTCTGGCAGCTGGGGTAATGTTTGGTTATTTCACAGTATTTATCTGGCTCTGCAGCTGCTGGAAAATTACCGTTATTTTTAAGTTTATTTATTTATTATTATTACTTTTTTTTTTACAGTGTATATCTCATTAGAAGTCCTTTCAAAATAAATGTTAATACAATGCTACCATCTATAGGACATTACTTTGCTGATGTTACTTTCACTTAAAAAAAATTGTCAATTCAAAAAGAAATGATGGTAAAACTAAGAATTTTTACTGTTAATTTCACAGTGTGTGTGTGTGTATATATATATATATATATATATATATATATATATATATATATATAGTTTCTTTTTTTTAACGATTTTTAAGTGGAATTTTACATTTCCATTAAACAACATACAAATATTTGTCAAATTACGATACATTTGTGAACGTATTTTAAAAATCAATATATGTATTTCTAATGGAGTATTTAAAAAAAAAAAAGAACAGAAATATTGTGTGTTTTTACAGTTACAGTGATGTCATGTTATTTTACATTTGACAAGTAAAATCTGAGTTTATTTTTGTAATTTAAATGATATTTTTGAAATACAGGGGAAAAAAAAGTAAAATAAAAAGTAAAATTCTGTTATATTACAGTTTTTTTTTTTTACAGTGTAGCAAACCTGGAAATCTTCAGAATCTGCCTTAGCCAGTATCAAACCCATCAAAATCGCGTAACACCACCTGCGCCACAACTTAGACCTTTTTGCCGGTCTAATTTCAAATCTACTTTCTGTCACCAAATTGTAGGTTGTGACGGGAGTGTGTAATAAAAAAAAGAAAAGAAAAGCCCTTGGTTCGCGGAATGTGGTCTGGTGGATTCCCAAACATGGCAAACTAAACTTGCCCGGCACAAAATGCTGAGCGCATGTCTACGAAAAAAGGGCTCAAATCAACCAGCACTACATATTCTGAAGGCTCTGGCCAGATTACATTAGCAGTACACTGAGGCTGAAATCTGATTGGACATGAAAATCTAACATACATATAAACATAACAGAAGCAGTGCACACAAGATAGTTGATAACAAAAAATAGAATTTGGGTTATAAAGGGAGGTTAGTGCACCTTTTATTTAACACCTCAAATATAGCACTCAGCAAAATGAGACCCTACAAGGAGCTCAAAAATCCGTCTTTGGAATCACAAGAACAATAAGCACTAATGCAATTTTCCCATAAGGTTTCTCCAATAGATTGAGAGGCTGGAAAATTCAGAGCTGCTGCTCTTCATGCTACACTGACTTTTTATTTCTCGAGGTACAAATTAGTAGTTTCAGCAGGATCTGAGCTAGCTTGCTCTCTGAGGTACAAATCACACCTTTAACTGCTGAGCATAAGATGTCTGCTGCACTCGCTAATGTCAATGGTGCAGTATTTCTTCTGCTTTTTTTTATTTTTTTTATTTAAGATTGTGAAGAGCCTATAATCCTGGGATGCACAGCAGCATACAAACATGAAGGTAATAGCAACCAGGGTGATTATGTCCTGAAAGCACCCGACGATGAGCAAGTGATTTACAGTACGTTCCAACATTAAAGTAAAACAGACTTCTTATTTAAAAGTAAAAGTAGTTAATGCAGGGAGCTGACCTAATTTTGTGTTAATTTATGTTGATGCAGTTTTGAGTAAGCGAAATTCAAAAGTTAGTTAAGTGGATTTAGCTTTTAAAATCCGGCTGGTGTGGCGGGGGATGCATACGGCTGCTTTTATGGAGAACAATGCAGTGAGAAAATGTAGCTGTTGAGTGGGATGCTATAGAGGAGAAGTGTGCTTTTTGCTTTCTTAGAGGATAGCCTACATATATACCCCCCCCCCCCCCCACACACCCCTCATAATTTAAAACTGTGAACTCCTTGGCTTTTGAGTCAAAATAACATGACATTTGTATAAAAAAATAAATGAATAGGTCACACAGTGATCAAAGCAAGGCACTCTGGGAAGTCTGATTTTCTAAAGCCGCCATCTTGGGTGGTTGCTATATATCACACGCGTTATTCTATGATAAATATGGTAGTCGATGGCATACAGAAGTAATAATCTGGCAATGAACCTTCACGTTTGTTAACTTTTTCAGGTGTTGTCAAATTGACTTCAGAATTTAGCTCGTTGTGATGGTAACGCACCTCTCGGTCCTGCGACTTAATCAGCGACGGCGAAAGACAGCTGAATGAACAGGATGTTATATTGTTTATTCAACTGGGATTCTATTCCATAGCATTTCGGCAGCAAATAATTTGCTACGGCACTTTGGCAATGGGATGAGATTTTCATTTGTTGTCGGTTAGCGCTCTTGCTTCCTCACTTGCCTTCTCGTCCGTGTGCTTTTCCTGCCACTTGTGTATACATCACACCAACCGTAGATCACATACTACCCAATATTGCGGTAACACTGCGTCACTGCCATTATTTTCTCGCCGCTAATATGAACAGCAGCGATCAGGTGGTGTTAGCATTTAGCTAACGTTGTACTCGTTCGCTAGCTAGCTTGTACCACTTAAGTGGCTTGCAGTGTTGTTTTGTTAACTATGCCACTTTTTTTTATTGTAGTCTATGTAAAATAATCTATTACAGCACTAATTCTTACAATTTTGAAGGTAAACAAACTTACTGCTCACAAAGTAACACACACACTAGCCCAAACTATATATTGGCTATTGAGGACTTTGGACACTGGAGATGTTGAATATTTCAACTTCACCTTTTTCTCTCTTGGCATTGTCAGAACACCCAATGGCACACAGTGTTGCCAATTTGGCAATATTTTCGCCAAATCTGGCGACTTTCCAAAGACTCTTGGCAACTTTTTTTTAGCGACAAATCTAGCGACTTTTTCTGGTGTTTTATGTTTTTTTTTTTTTTTTTTTTGTGTCACTTTTTGCCTCTCTCACGACATTATTCCTACATTGTCCATTACTATTACATGCAAATTGCCACTGACGCCATTTAGTGACTACTAGTGACTTCTAGGACAACCAATAACTACTTTCTTCACTGGGTAGCGACCTATAAACACCCTCGCTGAAATATCCGATGGTGAATAAATGACCACATTTAAGCATGATGGCTGGGATTTCAACACAGGCACCTGAGCTCACTTTATCAGAATCCCTCCCATTTCTATACCGATGTGACTCTCTCAAAACCTGATAATTGGCTCACTGGCTCCTGATGCAGAAAGAGATTGCATCAGCATGTCACAAAATCAATAGCAGTTTCATAAGGAAATCATCACTCCCGCTTCCCATTTCCCATTTCCCATGACCGAGCTGGCTTTTTTCCCCCTTCCTGGCGAAAGGACAGAGATTGCGACAGATCGCAGAACAGTGCTAAAGCTGTGTAGCAATCAATACACAGTGGGCAAAGGGTTGGAGCCGGGGATAAACAGTAGAGATTGCTCCAAGGGTCAAGCATTGATATGTGATTAAAGTCAGAGAATCCCTCCGCCGCGCGCAACTTGTGAGTGAGATTTCTGACGTGTTGGTAATTGGTCTGGAGGAAAATCAATAAATTTGGCGAGAAAGCTGGACGCATCTGTCGAGATTCTTGGACGATGTTGCGGCAACACTGACATTTCACCTGTGACTGAACTTGACATTTAAGTTGAATGGGATTAGATTTGGACTCAACAGCAATCGATGCGGTTGTAGAAATGTATAAAACAACACTAAATTACAGATGTTTTGCTCCTTCTTTGCCACTTGGCCAATATATGAATGAAATATATATATATATATATATATATATATATATATATATATATATATATATATATATATATATATAGATTAGGGGTGTCAGGCAATTAAAATGTTTAATGTAAATGTTTAATCGTAGTTAATCGCATGACTTCAATAGTTAACTCATGTTGAATTTGTAAAAAAACGACTGTGATATTGATTTGTGTTGAGGTCATTTTCTGCCATTATATGGCGTAATTGCTTAGCATAATTAATTCAAAATTAATGCACACATTTTGACACCCCTAATCTATATGTATGTATGTATGTATATATATATATATATATATAAACATACATACATAATTTTGACACCCCTAATATATATATATATATATATATATATATATATATATATATATATATATATATATATATATATATATTATGATAAGTAGTCAATCATTTAACATCCGTATCCCCATCATCAGCTTCTACATGACATCATTTTGTAGAGCAGGCCATCATTTTCCAGAAGGTCATTGATAATGCATGGACATATCATCATATGTCTGACGTGGTGACAGCCTTGTGCCTTGGAGCGGTCGCTATCACAGACCAATTAAAAAGGCTCCAGTATCAATCACCAATCAAATAACATCTCATCAAAAATGACTCGATTTCATATTTCTGTGTCACTTCCACATTCCATCTTCATCATCTCCTGGCGTCTTACGACTATATTTGTTCCTGACGACTTTGATAGGCGTGTAATTGTTGGCATTTGTTTAAATCAAGTGTAAATAAAGCAGAGATGCTTTGAGGTTACGAAGGGTGATGATGCAAACTTACTGCGTCTGAGGAAGCCTTTTCTGACTGTGAGATTTGAGTCTTTGCTTTTGTTGTGTCTTCATGTATTTGTTTTCATCCTAAAATAAAAAAAGTGTTGTTTTAAATCTTACTCAGTTCCCTTTCAGTCTAAGGGGGTTGTGAGACTTTGATCCCGGGGCTCTTAGCCAGCAGCTGGCTGCACGTGTCACATGCTTTGGCCAAACGGGGTTTCAAGTGCCAATGTGATGTGATTTTCGTTTCTTATTTTGGCAACTTGTTGGTGCTAAATGATCACCTCGGTGACGTGTTGTCATGTTTTGCCTAGCGATCACTTCAGAGCAGTGTCAAATTTACATTGACATCACTGGAGTGGCAGCAGCTGCCCCGGCCTAAAGCCTGGGCTCCTCTACTGATATGACATAAATAACAGAACGAGGTCCACGAGGGGGACGCGACTGTTTACAGTGTGCAAATTTGTTGGATGAGAGTTACGTCAGTGCCATTGTGATTAATGATACAAAGCAAATGCTGCCATGGATCCAACACTCTCGGTGTGATTTAATAACTCTAGATTCAAGGCTCTTAAAGTAAGCATATGCAGCAAGGTTTTTTTTGTGTGATGAAAATAATCAATGGGGGCCCAACCAGTTTCTCCAAGACTGGATTTAAACACCATCGTTTAAATGACACAATTCAGATCTATTTGTTTTCAAGACTGTGAATCTGATTACTTTGGTTTGATGCACCCCGATTCAAATTTTTAACCAGAATTAATCACATGATTTCAATGTCAACTCACGATTAATCACATATTTTATATCTGTTCTAAATCTACAATAAAAATATTTTTTCATACTTTTGTTAACATAAAAGTGAAAACAAAAATAAAGTTAAAATTAAAAAGATGTACTGTACTGTAAGTGAGGGTGATATTGATTTGGTTGAGGGTTTTTTTCTGCCCCTAGATGGCATAATTGTATTTCTAAGATGTTGGTTACATCTCAGTGCATTTTTCTTTTCATATTAAGAGCTATCTAATCTTAAACATGAAGTAACTTGTGAAATTCTGCAATTTTTTTAAAATACAACTTGACCCCAATCTCCTCAAATATATGCATTATTATTAAATTTTGTACTGCTAAATTTTGACGAGGAAGTGTCTGCTGCATTGCAACTGAAATTCCCCCAGTACAGGCTTTCCAAGTAAGGGGCACGTAATTAACAAAAAAATTGTGGCGTTAATTGAACTTTAAAATAACTTAAAATTAATGCATTAATGCACTAATTAATGCACTAATTTTGACACCCCTAATGCACACACACACACACACACACACACACACACACACACACACATATATATATATATACTGTGTATATATATATATATACATATTTATAAATCCACCCCCTCCCCTAAAAAAATTCACGATATGAAATGTGAATTATAGCCTACTACTATAAATACAATTTTGATTTGGAAAAAACAATGCTCCCATCTCATTGAAACGTAATCAAATGAAACATGTTGGCCCATAGAAAATGTCCTTTCATTGAAACCGTCCTCTTAACAAGGGTTAAGTTAATTTCTCACTTTGCTGCTATTATTCAATGACTGCGTATTGTATTCATTGCTCTGATATTTGACAGTTCATTTAACATAATGACTATTGGACCTGTAGATGTAAACATCTATTCAGCGTGAGCAGCCACATCATGCCGCCTGCAGCTGAACTTAAACAACATATTAGAAGTGAATAGTTGAATAGTGAATAGAACAGTGGGTGTGTTAACCCAGCATGGCCTATATTCACACGTCATGCTGAATTGAATTCCTCCTTGGCTGCATTTTATATTCACATAGAATACCTTTTTAATTAAATATAATTCTATTTAGAATAAAGCAAAGTGGCACTGTGGGAAATCTACAGCCGATCAGAGGGAGCCTGTGTTGTTTGTGTTTATGACATTATAAACCCCTGAGGCTGAGCAAGTTTGTTTGCTTCATGCAGGGGGAATACACTCAAATGACACCCGATGAAAGTGTGTCACACACACACACACACGCAGCCTGGCACCCACGCTGATAAAAGATCATAACTGACTATTCCATTGCCGAGTAGATGCAGCATGCTGACAACACTGGCAGTGGTGCGCTAATAGAAAGTCGCAGAATACAATTGTTGACATGTCCTATTTGCTTTTGTAATGCAATTGTATTTCCGCGAGGATACAATTGACTGTCAAAACTGACTAGCTGTGTTGATAAGTGTATCGGAAAAAAAGCTTAGTTTAATAAAAATGGTGTAGGAGCTATAAATGGACAAAACAACTGTTACACAGTAGAACGTGCTGCCTTTCTTGCTTGGTTCATTCTTATGACTATAGCTTTAAAACACAAACACGTCGATCAAACTTACAGTACCACCAGCAGAGCACTTTTCAGTAATGGTAACGGTCATACAGGTAAAGTTATTTCCCATAATCTTTTTTTTAACTTACCTCAAAATAACATCTTCTAGATCATTAAGATGGCACATTGGCTTCTAATAGGGAGAAGAGTCTCACTGTCGTTGCCATGGTGACCCCATATCTCCTACTTTGGTGATTCCATTTCCTACAAATTGGACTCAGATATTGGATTTTTAACACGTTGACTACGAAGCGCATTATTAACTCATTCAACTCCTAGCCATTTTCACTGAAGCAACCCCCTTCGCTCCCGGCTGTTTTACTGGATTTTGACAGATTTTGTAAGCCCCCTGAATATAAACAAAAGAAAGATGAGAGTCTCTTCTTTCATCGTGAAAAAAATAACATTTTTATCTGTTTCCGTTTTGCAGCAATTAGCATTAGAATATAGCTAAGTTTAATCATTATTCACAAATCTGTTAAGAAATGTGGGTAAATTAGCTTTTTTCTACATAGCCCTGGTTGATCTCTTATACTCTGCTGCCACCTGCTGGCCGTTTTTGTAATAACTACCATTTCTTCAACTGTTCTCTGCAGTTGAGAGGCTACATAAAAGCCTTCTGTATGCTCTAGCATAAAAACAACAACATAAAAAACGTATAAATATGTCTTTGGGACACTTAAAACTTTTAAAATAGAACGTATTTATACGTTTTTGGGAGCAAATGAGTTGATAAATGAAAACTAAGTTACAGTATGCGGTATCAAATGGCTTTTACGTTGATCAGATAATACATATTTGCAAACGTAGAGAAGAATATTCATTGCTGTTTGAAGTGAAATCCTCACATTTTCTACCCTCTCAAGAATCTATAGTGTACACCGAGAATAACATTCCTCTCCTTTGTTAAACAAACTAACAAATTGGGTGTCTCACTCTAATTATGAGTTTATGACACGTTTGAAAGAAAACCAAGATAATTAAGGGTCTACTATTCCAATACTGTTCCACCTGGTGGGGGCAAGGCCAAAACTGGGCTGTGGAAGAAAAGTCAGTGAGAGTGACTTGACAGGTCAAGGAGGACTGAAGTGAGGTATTGGTGCTTATCCTCCCCCTCACCTCGATGAGGACTCTGTTACCTTGATGCATAAACACCCGGCCCATAAACCGACACTCGGGGATCAAGTGCAGACACCACATCAACTAGAAGGGCACTCTGTAGGGACTGTCACTAAGGCCAATAAGACAACTTCCTGCAGTGTGTAGTCTAAAACGGCTTTCCTGAAAACAAATAGAAGAATCTCATCTTTCTCATATTTCTGGACATAACATACAGTAAATACTGTATGTGCCATAGGCTATCATTAATCTTGCCCTACAGTACAATAGTGATAAATATATGTATGAACAAGACTTGGAAGTAATAAATAGAAAACAATAAAATGAAAAACAGCAAGTAAAGCGGTAGCTGAGTGTATGTTTGTGTGCTACATTCAATTCATACTAGCTTACTGTACACCATTCGTACACTAGTAGCACCCATCTTGTGTACATTATTCTGAGGAGAAAATATTTAAGACCCTGTAAATTCACAGGTTTGACACTGATAATATACTGTGTAGTACTCAATTGTGATTATATAGTGTTAAACTAAACAACAGTAAGCTAGGCAGTGACGTATTGGACAACGTGTGCTAGCCTACTAGCTAGATGGTGGCTAGCGCTTCTCATGGAAAAGGCCAGCCATTGAAGGCTTTAATTCACTATATTTTTGCTTCTCAAACATATCAGCAGAAGATGCTAGACGTCCTAATGTATTTGATTTACAGGTGAAAGTTGAGCGGGGTATGTTTTTAGTACATTCAGCGGACACGCGCCGTATAGTGTAAAAGAGCTGAGAGAACCTCATGATTTAAAAGCCTTATTTTACATACTTGCCGATTTTTTTGGGCCCTTTTTTTATACAACATTCTTCTATGTAATGTAAATTTTAAGGGTCGTTAAGTTAGTTTTTCAAGTTAAGCTAATGAAATGTTCATTGAGAGTATGTACGGGTGTTCCCATGCTACTTTGGCTAAACTAAATCATATTTTTGCGGCTGTTGCAGAAACCTGCGATTTTTTTCCCTTACAACTTTTTACATTAAAATGAATATTGTGCAGTGTTGAAAAAAATGCAGTGTAATGTAAAATTTACATGTATATAAAATAAACATGAGACCTGCTCCGGCAAAAAGGATCCGCATGTCGCAGAGATTGGTTTTGTGTAGTGTATAGTAAATTTACTAAATAATGAAATGTATGTATTGGTGTATAAAAGATGACACACCACTTCGACTCGCAGTCACTTCGAGTTGCAGAATATCACCACAAATGTTCATTTTATGTTCTTTTAAATGGGATGAAATTAAAATCAAATATGAGCTATAAAATATAAATTTTGAAGTCTCCCCACCCCAAAATGCACTTATACAGCGCATATTTGGAGTGACTTGTAAATCCAATATGTATCATGTTGTGCTCTCATGTATTACATTGAGATAAAAACAAACAAACAAACACAACAACAAAACCTGTTGAACCATCAAAACATTTTCATTTTCTTTATGTGAAGAAATACATTTGAGACATAACATCCATAAACTTACTTGTCACAGACTACACCAACTTTTAAGCAAAATCTTTCATTTTTTGGCCTCTGATTATCTGCTGCTAACGTCACACATCGGATAGAACGCTTCTAGTTTAGTCTTAAAAGGAACCCCGACTGTAATGACAAGTTCTGCAGATTGGCATTATCATAATACAAAAAAAGATGCTTAAAGAAAATAGTGTCTTTTTAACGTCTGCATTTTATTTTTCAATACAACCTTTTAAAATGCCAATACTTGTTTCAATGTCAATGCAGCTTTTTTTTTCAATACCAAATCTTATTGTCAGTGTTGTGGCTCCATATACGTCCAAATAAAGTTTCTACAAAATGTATTAAACTGGAAATGATTTTTGAAAAATGAATCTCATGGTTATGTTAGTAACAACCAAATAAATAATATAGAGCAAACTTGTCATTACAATCGGGGTTGCTTTTGGCCCCCAGGCATTCGGCATCTTCAAAGGGTTTTGGTAGCGAGCCTAAGAGCCACAGGAGGATCCTAAACCATTCTGAGAGAAAAGAAAAAAAAACTCCAGGATATGTTTCGACAAAGGAAAACGCTTTGCTTGGACCTCTGGAACGTCATGCTACTGAGGAGTATTCACAGCACTTATCAATTCTGTAGAGCAGAGACATTTTTCAGCCCAGTAATGGTGATTTTGTATTTTTGATTTACAAATTTAACTTCAAAAGTCCAGAGTGCCACTTCTAACCCCTGCATGGGGCCATCTAGTGGATGAATATTGCACTTACATGAGCCAGAGTGGTGGTGACAAGATGGCTAAAATGCAACAAATAAAACAAAAAAATTATATTGTTCAATGTAGCTGTGTATTTGATTGATTATTTTCTTAAATTCCAAATAGTTTACTGACAGTTTTTGTTATTCTGATTTTTCGAAATGATACCCCTAAATCCCAAAGGGTCAAATTTCACCCTAATCCTAAACTAGGGAATAAATTGAAAAAAAAACATATATTTTGGTGTTCAGTGAATTTATAGCAGTCATTTAATGTATAATTCATAATTTTCCAAAGAAGAAAGGGGTTCTTGGGTTCTCCAGGGTTAAACGCTTGGTGTACCAATTTTATCATTGGAGCTTGGTTGGGCCACCGTGGCACAATCGCTCCATTAACAAAAACGAGGACACACGGCTGAGCTCAACATTCATCATCTCACCAACACCAAGTTCACCACTTGTGTGTGTGTGTGTTTGTGTGTGATGAGATGGCGTTTGGTCCCTGTGTAGTTGAGGTAAGTGATGGCGACGTCCCACAGATCCTCTCCAGACAGATGGGAAAAATCTAATGAGCCCGTGAACCTGCTGAGAAAGTGCGTGTGCGCACATCTGTTTGTGTGCCTGAGCACGCAGTCGTGAGCTTTTAAATTCCCCGACTCAATAAAAATAGAACACTTTTGGCACGATACATCTCTTATGGCTTAAACCCCCGCCCGCCAGCTCTTCTTATTCCCTAAATATAACGCCAAATGAAATCAACTCTGTCTGAGCCGCAGCATCAGCCGTCTCCCGTGGCAACGCAAGATCCTGCCTGGCTTCCCAGCAACCGTAAAAAATAGTTGGTAATGAACACCACTCAGGCGGCGGATTGAATTTGTGTGTGTTGCTGTGGCTTTTAGCCGTGTGTCATTCATGACAGCCGCGCAGCAGGAGGGGCATCTCGTGACCTTCGCCGGCGCTAATGTCGTTGCCACGGCAGCACAACGTGACGCTTCCTGACAGCTTTGCTTCGCCCTTGACGGAAATACAAGTCGCATACGATATCTTTGATATTGTATTCACACGTTTATCACTGGCGGACCCAGACTTTTTTAATTGGGGCGGCTACTTCAGGGTATCCAAAGATTAGGCCAAATATTTCGTTTCATAAAAAAAAATTTTTAATTGGCGTCTCTAAATGTTTAAATATATTTAAGTACATATTAAGAACGCAGGAAATTTTTGCACATAATGTGTATAGGTGGCAAATCCTGGTCCAGAAAGTAAAAACCCTGCCACAGTTTGGCTTTAGCACCAGGTGCTAGCTAGCTAGCTCCCTAGGAGCTTGTTTACCTGCTACGGAGTTAGCTAGCTAGCACCCGGGGCTAAAGCCAAACTATAGCATCATCATATGGCAGCATTGAGCAGGACAGTGGAGCGCGTCAGCGTCTGGCTGACCGAAGGCGGGCCCCAGACTACCAGGTGGGGCAGCGAGTCTGGTTGTCCGAACGGGACCTGCCCCTTCAAGTGGACTCCAGTAAAATGGCTCCCCGCTTCACCGGCCCTTTCCCCGTTGACGAGATCATCAACCCCTATGCCATCCGTCTCCAGCTTCCAGCCTCCCTCAGGATCCACCCTGTTTTCCATGTGTCTTTTCTGAAACTGGGCACAGACAGCCGCCCGTGCCGCCGCCACCTCCTCCCCGCATCATTGAGGGACATCCTGCTTACACGGTGGATCGCATCCTGGACCTGAATTTGCCACCTCTGTTAAGCATTTTTCAAGCTGTTTTTTGTGTGATGTTTAAATATCTTATTTTGAAATCTATGCTTTTAATTTGGAAGGCCGTTCCGTACTTCTTGTTACGGCTGTCGGCTGGGTCTCGCCGGCGTCTACGCTCCCCTCGAGTGCGTGTGTGTTGGGTGGTGCTCGTTTTGTTCATAACGCAGCGTTGAATGTGCCACGTTTTGATTGGACGACTGTGCGAAGCTCGTTCCCGATTGGCGGCCGACTCCCCCGGCTGTGACAGCATCGGACCTCCCCCGCCAATCAACGAGCTACACCTGGCTGGACTGCCCGAATAAAAGCGCTGCTCTTCAGTCACTCAGGGCGGCTGGGATTTAGCAGTACAGCTCGTCTCGTCGTGCTACTTGTTGCGTAAGATTGAACACTTGTTTGAGCATATCCTTGTTAACGCCATTTCCGGCTTCGTGTTTATCTGGTTATGAGCGATTGGCTTTTGTTTGTATTCGGTTGAATTAGCCATTACTGCTTTTGTGTTTTCATTCACCATGTCACAATTAAAACTGTAAACTACTCAAACTTCTTGTCTGTTACTTCCTTGTCCCTAGCAGAGCCGGTTGTGACACTTCTGTTTCCTGTTTCACATCTCCGATCATCATTCAACTTATGCATTTATTTTTAGCATGTGCAAAATGTTAACTTATTGATGTCCATCAAAAACAATCTATCTGAACATAAAAGTTATTTTAATTAAACAGTCACTCATGTCTCACAGGGAAACCAACATGACGTTGCCAAAAACATGTCATCTTGATTGGACTCGGGAGGTTCTTCTCCAGACTCCATTGAGGTTGATTACAACATTTTGTGACAAATAGCGGCAGCTACTGTGTGGGAGGCATAAGAATTAGTAGGCAGACAAAAAAAAAATGCTGGCAGACTGCATTGCAAGACGTATGGCGCAGGCAGGCTTGGGAGTAACGGAATACATGTACTGCCGTTACGTAATCAGATTACAATTTTTTTCCCACTGTTTTCCATTACAGTTACAGGAAAAAACATGTAATCAGATTACAGAGAGGGAGAAAGAGAGATGCTACATGTCAGGGAGGTGGGAATGAACGAACTGACTAGTCGTGTCCTCCACACGCGGGCAGTTTGAAAATGCTTTACGGACGGGAGGAGGAAATGACGACCGGTATTCACTGGAACTTACTTGGAGCGAAAGTTTGATCTGAGAGTCCAGCGGCATGCTATGCACTGTAGCTTCTTGCTAGCTAGCCCGCTAGCCTACAACCATAATGTGAGTTACACCTTCCACACAAATCTTCCTCCCATCAATTCACTATTTAAACATCATGCACAACATATACACGGCTAAACTTGTGACTGGGATAAAAGTTCATTTTGCAGTTGTCACGCATCCTCATCCTCATTGGATGACTCTATCAGTGACAGTTTGAAAACAGCATATGGCCTTCAATCAATAGCCTACTTGCTTTTTAATTACACAAGGATTGTTGCTATTTGTAGGCTGCCTGGGTCCCTATCAAATAGCGGGGGAACATTGTATAGAATATATATTGTGGTGATATTTATTTTTATTTTAGCATACTCAATATTGGAGTAATCCAAAAATAATCCAGTTACATTACTTTAATATTATGGTACTTGGATTACATTACTAACTACATTTTTTAGCAGGAAATGGATTACATTTTAAAAGTAATCCTTCCAACCTTGGGCGCAGGTGACGTGATATGTCAATCGTTTGACACATGCGGTGTCCAATCACATTTGAGGGCAGCCAGTGCCACCATTTGACTTCCTTGTGACCTTTTATCTTCGGGGAAAGGTTGCGTGGAATGACTATTAGTGTGAGTCTCCTTGTAGGTGTGTGCGTGTGTGTAAAGTGTGTGTCCCCTGAGTAGTTAGTCATGTGGAGATATTTCACTATATAATAGATGATAGTGTTACAAGATAACCCAATAGAGCTGATGATGCATAGTTGCGGTAACACACACACACACACATACAGATGCAAACGCACACAGAAATCACACACAATTCCACAATCCTTCCTGCCCTTAATCTCTGTCTACACCGCACAGGGACCCTGAGTGCGTCCTCCTGACATTGACAAAGCACTACGGGTGTTTTTGGCAGTCGTCCTCCCCCTCGTTACCTGCATACCACTTCATCAAAAACGTGAGCACCAAAAATGCCGAGGGATCAATCAAGTGGCCTCGCTGAGAGACGATGTCATCAACGAGGGACGCGTCCTGGGGGATTGTTGCTGATAGCTTACATGGATCAGAATCAGTGAGGTGAGTAGTCCGCTGACCGGTCCGGGGAGAAATAAATGACTTCATCACCCATATTTATATGTACAAGGGTGCAATCCACCAGATGGCACTGTGGAAATTATCATTAACTTACTTTATAAGTAATACAGAGCAGTTTTCAAATGTGAAATTGTGCCTCTGTCACTGTCTTTGATGCGGGGACACAAAAAACCCCTGCCTCAATTTGCAAATGAATTATTTTACTGCCAAACGTTATCCAAAAAAACAACCCCTACAGTGCCAGCCGATTTCAAGCATTTTCGCTCATCTTTTAAGACAAACTATGTGTGCTATGACTACATAAACATGGTGGGTACCATTTGAAAGAGTGGATTCCATTCTTTCATTAGAAAAAAAGTATGTTTCAACCTTATTCCGTTCTTTAGTAATCACCATCTGAAAATAGGTGATTTGAGGGACATCAAGCAAAAATGAAAAAAATGAGGAGAAAATAAGCTTTTTGTGAAAAGATAATTCTTTTGCACAACAGTGACTTTGACACTAATATTTTTTGTTTAGTGGCGCTCTGTGAATTAGATTTGTTGTGACAAAAGCTTTGATCATCCACATCATCCTTCAAAACTTTCTATTTCCTAAGATCCGCCATGTTTTCTTTTAACTTGATACCCGGGAGCCCATTAAAAAGAGATACAATGCTGCCATCTGCTGGCAATAGTTAGTGAGTGTTTTGGGATTTTCCCACCCCATTCACAAACCAGCGCTGCACAAGACTGCCCTTTGAGAAAAGAAAAAAAACGTAGTTGAGGTCATTTGATTCAGTGGGCGTGTCCTTAACGTCAATTGACATTTATGGCGGTAAAAGAGTTAATATAGCATTTTTCTATATACAGCTAAACCCCGCTATATTGCTGCTATTGTACATACTTTGCTCTCCTGAATTATCGTAGATTTTCTATTGATGTTTTTAAATGTTTTTTTTTTTTTTTAAACAATATACTAGTGCTGTCACTGGCGGCACGGTGGATGACTGGTTAGCACGTCCGCCTCCCAGTGCTGATGACGTGAGATCGAGTCCGGGCTTCGGCCTTCCTGGGTAGAGTTTGTATGTTCTCCCCGTGCTTGCGTGGGTTTTCTCCGGGTACTCCGGTTTCCTCCCACATTCCAAAAACATGCATGGCAGGTTGATTGGACACTCCAAATTGTCCATAGGTGCGATTGTGAGTATGATTGTTCGTCTCTGTGTGCCCTGCGATTGGCTGGCAACCAGTTCAGGGTGTACCCCGCCTACTGCCCGAAGCCAGCTGGGATAGGCTCCAGCAACCCCCGCGACCCTTGTGAGGACAAGCGGTAAAGAAAATGGATGGATGGATAGTGCTGTCACTGTCTAATATTTTTAGAATCGATTAATCTAGCGATTATTCAGTCGATTAATCGACTAATCTGATTAATTTTAATTTTTAATTAAAATGTATTACAAAAGCATCCCCCTGATGACTGTTTATTAACCTGTGATTGGTGTTTATTTTGTCCTTCGTATTCGTATAGTGATTTAAAAAAAAAAAGAAAGAAAAAAGGGGGGAGTGATGTTGTACTATGTTACCACCAGTTCAGTCATTGTTTTTCAAAGTAAAAACAGATGTTTGCAAATGTCTTATTTTGATTAAACACAGATGATAATAAGTCTTCTTTCATTAAGGACTACAGGAATCAGTGGACAATTACTGTTGATATGCTGAAATCAGAGGATTTGGACAAATTTAAAAAATGTGTCCAAATGATTACTCGACTATTAAAATAGTTGTCAATTATGTTGATAATTGATTACTTGTCAATTAATCAATACATTTTGACAGTCAAGCCCAAATTTATAGATCACTTGGTGCCGCGACATGGCTGAAAGAGCTACAGCATGTAAATAAAAGAGGCAAAGAAGGTCCCCAACTAATCTTCAGGTAAGTAGTGCAGAGACAATCTACTGTATACTGTAAATATTGTTGCATACTGTCTGAGTAGTACGTGTTGATGGTTTTGAAGGTTTATAATTACTCTAAACATCTCTACTAGTTTACATTAGCCAATATAAACTATGATTAAGCTAGGTTGCTTTCATTTGACGAAATTATACACACATGGACAAAATGGATGGGAGTTGTGTGTTAATGAACATACAACAAAAATGATCACTAAAATAACTTGAAGCTGACAAAAAAAAAGTGAAATCAAATTCAAAATCAGGAATTGGTTTATCTTGTGTTGCAAACAGAATTAGGTACGGTAGCAGTATTATAAAATTATATTTTAATGATTAAATTGAGATAAAGGGGCTGTAACATCAAAGTTTATACTTCTTTCTACTTCTTTTGAAAATCACACACAGAATATATTTGAGGCCAGTTGAGGTGGCTCGGGCATCTGGTTCGGATGCCTCCTGGACGCCTCCCTGGGGAGGTGTTCCGGGCATGTCCTACCGGCGGGAGGCCCCGGGGACGACCCAGGACACGCTGGAGAGACTACGTCTCTTGGCTGGCCTGGGAACGCCTTGGGATCCCGTCGGAGGAGCTGGGTGAAGTGGCTGGGGAGAGGGAAGTATGGGCTTCCCTGCTAAGGCTGCTGCCCCCGCGACCCGACCCCGGATAAGCGGAATTGAAGACGGAACGGAAAGTTTGCATGTATCCTGACTTTGTTTTGCTTTTAGGGTTTAATTGACAAAAATAACTAGATAATTTAACTACAATTAAAAATGTGCAATTTTCACATAATTTATCTTTCATTTTACTTCATAAAGCATTCAGCTAATAGCATTCAACTTTTCAGCATTCCCACGCTTTCTGCAAAAATTGCACTTTGTCTAGTTAGAATCTAACAATGTGACTTTCCTACACATAAATGTGCTTTGTCTGTGAGTCACTTAACACATCACCTTCCATAAATATGCTTTTGCATTTCACTTTTTTTTGTTATCCACGTCAGACTTTGCAGGTAGCTTGAGAGTGGCAAAAAAAAAAAAAAAGTGCTGCGTGAAGTCCGCCAACCTCAATGATGGGTGAGCAAATATACACAGTACTCAGGTGGCTTGATTGGATTTGTATTCAAGTTAATGATAAAGTGTGTGATTGAGTGAAAATTGCGTGGCTATGGTAAGTCCCATTTAACAAGTATCAAATGACAGTCCTTTGCAGGGCTTTGAAAAATACATGATTACAACGTGACTGCGTACTATGTTATTGTGTAATCTCTCACAGTTATAGCTACAGCAAATCCTATTTGAGGTAATGTACAACACTTTAAGGCTTCGTAAATCTCCCTGCCTGACACTCATCCCAAATTTGCAGTTATGTCTTTCTCGTGTCTCCTTTTGTGCTTTCACCTTCATCCAATGTGAACGGCACTTTTTTTTTTTATGACAATAATACAGCCACTGCATCCATTTTGTGTACCACTTCTCCTGATAAGGGTCCTGAATGGATATTCCGGCAGACTTTGAACAAGAGTCAGAGTACGCCCGAGACTAGTCACCAATAACAGGTTACAAGAGTTTCGTTTTGTTTATTTAGAGCCCCCTGGCACATTTCAGGAGCTAATCTTCCTGGGGTCTTTTCAAATTCATTACAATCATTTCAAATGAACATATAAACATATACATACCTATTCTCAGACAGATACACTAACAACAACAAAAATAAATACAAGTAAATGAAAGGTCAATGCAGTTAAATAACGATAAATACATAATTCTAATACAATCCAAATAAATAAGTGTGCTCCAAGTCTTTCCCAAATGTTGGTTTTATAATCCAAATGTGACTCTGCTCAGTTTTTAATAAGTGACTGACATCATTGGGCAAGTTATAAGTTAGTTATGAAGTATTTTAATTACTGTCATATGGGAGTTATATTATTGTTTTTCAATACAAATTTTATGTTTAAATGTGTTACATTACTTGCGCTAAAATTAAAAATAAATAAATTTAAATATAAAATGTACTATTGTTGTTTATTAAATATTAAATAATTAAAATAAATAAATTTATAAAAAATATATAAATGAGTTAAAAATAAATTAATTGTGCTGCTATAATGAAGTGGGGCTTAAACACAAGCCATGCTGAACTCCCTGATTGTCACTTTCTGTAGGTTATAGTATTGATCAGCATTTTTAAAGCATTTATTCTCACCATGAAAACAAAACAATCAATAATGACCAATGCATTGCTTTACAGTTTTCCCATGTTTGTTGATGTGTAGGAAGAAGTCCAGACTTAAGAAATTCCACACATTCTTCATGTTCTGCTAGTTTAAATAGTCGTTCTGCTTCGTTCTAATAATAACTCATTATTATAAATTGACATAGACAAGTAACCAATAATGATAAACAAATAAATCAACCAATGAATCAGTAACACCCTCTTGTGAACACCAAGTACTCTATTTTCGTGAATGGACAAAAATCCTGCATCGGGCCCACCATAACTCTAAACTGGAGGCGGGTTAGACCTGGTGTTGGTAATTTGACAGACAAGTTTATCAACCAGTGGATCTGAAAGAGGCTCTTCACATTTCCGTTAAACGCTGTACCAGTTTCTGACAGTCTCAACATGGCTGAACGCAGATAACCGTTTTCTGGGTATCCGCAGGTACACGAGGGTCCAAAACATCTGCCGTGAATTGGGCGCTACAAATACAATGACTACTCAAGCACTTTCCTTTTTCAGTGACCTGTTTCCTCAGCTGTTTTCAGCCTCTAAAATCTTGTTGTCATGTAAATTAACAGCCAAGGAGGCAGTTTTTAAGATTTCTGTAAACCTGTAGCACTCGTGTATGTCATTATACTAACTTTTTTTCCCCCCCATACAAAATGTCTTTGCACTCTCCTCCTTTCCTCAGCCCTTTAATTGACATAATTAGAGGATTACCGCACAAAGCCAGTCCTGGGACGCAAGCGGCGAGGTGACAGCGGAGGGGAAGAATTCACACGCCGTTTCTGGGTTTGACACCGACATCCAGGAGGACAACAAAGATAAGGACATGTAGAAGGAAAGCCCTCGTTCTTACAAGAGCAAATTAACCTGCTGTGCCTGACAGAGAGCTTTCCTTTCTTCACCTTTATTCCTTCCTCTCTCTTGGTACCTTTTTCATCATGCGCTTAGTATAGAGAGCCTCCTTTGATTTGTTGAGTTAATGTTGAAGCTATGTGTGATCGCATCTCTAGTCATCTCTGCCTCTTGTTATTGTGCTCTAATTTTCCACTTGTTCAGCATCTTTTGTCCCACTCTTCTGCCTCTAGCGCCCTCCCCATCCATTGCCATCACCGGTGTAGCCGAGCAGTGAACGTCTCACCTGCTGTGGGTTGTTACTAATCGTATCCTGCAGCTAAATGGACTAAAATGGCACCGTTATCACGCCTTTGTTGTCCCTATTACCCCAGGCTTGGATAGAGCCACATTTACATATCACAAATCATCTGCTGCAGGCAAATTGTGGGTGCATGTCTGCTACTGTGGGCGTGTTTGGTTTTCTTTACAAGTAGTAATGAATAGCAGCGCGCCGATTTGCACGAGAGTCGTGAGACTCCCCTTCATCTGAGCTCATTTGCATAGGGAGACCGGGCCTAGTTGTATAATTGTATCACTTCATATATATATATATATATATATATAATTTTTATATAATTTATATTTTATATATTTCTTGGAATCAATACATCATTTATAAACAAATTGTATGCTAGATTAATACAGAGCCCCTCTGGTGCCAGGGTATGATTCTTTTATTTTTATTTTTTATTTTTTTTTAAATTAGCTAATCTGTACCCACAGTTTACTAATCTGTTCCCATAGTTTAGTAATCTGTATCCACAGTTTACTAATCACCTGCCACCAGAGGGGCTCAGTAGATTAAAGACCAACATTTTAGGTATATTTTTTGTATTCATGTCATTTACTTACTTTATTTCAGTGCAGAGTTATAAACCATCAAATAGAGGGACTGAACATGTTGCCCCACTAAAGGGTAAATTGTCACACTATATGGGGTAAGATGTCACACTGGATTTTGCAACTAATAAAACAAAATTATCCTTGTTTTCCTCTGTTTATTTTTACAGACAGATATCTTTTTTTCTATCATTGATCTTGAAAATTTACCATAGTCGTTGAGCAAACTTTAACATAAAATATATTTTAAAAAAAAGATTAATGTCCTTAGGGACTGCTGGCATGTAGGGAACAGCTCTCAGCCTTAAATGACTGACTTGCTTCCCTTAAACTGGAAATTTGAGATTAAATTGAATTTAAAAAAAAAAAGAAGCATTTTGATTAATGGGTTGATGTTTTGTTCATCATGAAATTTAAATCAATCCTGACGTGGGAATACTGTACTGTAGTTCCAATTCAACAACTGGAAAATTGGAAAAAAAAATGTTTTTAATGAAACCAATTCTAGCAAACTAATTTCCTCACTCTTCAGACTCATCATCTGAAGGGCAATTCTGGCATATGCAAACCCAGTTGCCAAAGGTGCATTTTTTTATTGGCCCATTCTTTACATATGTGACAACAAACCCCAAAATGACTGTGACAAATTGCCCCCAAACTACCATGTTGGCTAATACTTGTTCTAGTTTAAAGTTATCTTAAAACAGAGCAGTGACTGAGGCCTGACAAGATGCCTGAATCCCTCCTCTAATGAGTCCACATGATTTGCTGCTAGAATTTGTCTATATACGCCGCCTGTTTCAAAACATATAAAGGTGAACATTTTTACTTTGGGCTGCGCAGAACAGATAACTGGAACTCATCTCAGCTCGCAATGTGCTATTCTCTTCTCAGACAGTACACAACCCCTGACTATTTATACGAAGAAAACTAGTATTCCGCTTTATTTGTTGCACCCTCTTTTTTTTTTCTCCTTCTTGGAGAGCTCAGTATTGTTCATTCGATTTGACATGTCATCATTGCTCTCCTTTTTTAATTTTTTTTTTTATATACAGTATATATATTTTTTGTGTATTCATCAGTTCACCTAAAACCTATTAAAAAATCCCATACTAATAATATAATATAATAATAAATTGCCAAATGCAGAAACATCAATGTAAGTTATAACGATGTGGTGGCTCTCGCTAACAGACAGAATTAAGTAATCAGAATTAGGTTAAAAAATAAATAAATAAATAAAAATAATAATAATTTGTTGCACCCTCTGGTGGAGAAGAAAATTGCAATGTGACAAAAAGTTATTATTTATTACTACAAATAATGTGTCATTGTTCACCTAAAACGACTGCACTGTACTGTACTGTATGCTCTTGCCAGGTCTCAACTGTTTGCTCATAATGTCATATTTAATGAAGAGCTGCAGAAATTGTAACAGAAGGACTCGTCATGTCTGTCTACCTGTCCTTTGGTGTCGCCCTCTACGCTGAACTCACCCAGCTGCAGGTGTGTTCAATCTGTCAACATGACCTCTCCTGTCAATATGCAGTCAGTCCAAGTGACGACTTGTTCATTTGTCTCTCCTGTCTGCTGCCTCCGCAACATCCGCCCTCCCTTTAGCTCAAGCCGGAGCTCTGCTCTCACTCTGCTCATCTGCTAATCACAAAGTTACAAATTAGTGCCATGTGTGTACATTAATGAGAGGCTGATGATGAGTCAACAGGTGTGCGAAAGAGGGAGCGGAACTTAGGCCCCGTCCAGACGGAAGCAAAGCTGGCTTCGTTCCTCAAACAAATCTCGTACACACAGAAGCATTTCAAGACTAACGTGTGTCCAAAAGAAGACGCTGAGGACGTTTAACGGCTGTAATGTATATGCCGAGTCTGGAGTGGCGCTGTAGCGCAGCCACAGGGAGTTAATGGAAAGCGTAGAAGAAGAATCACTTTATTGTAATCTACAGAACAAACATGGCTTTGCGTGTATCAAAACAACATGAAAAAGACGAACACAGGAAAAGTGACAATGGCGGGTGATTCAAGTACAACACCACTTGTTGAACGTGGGAATAAAGAAGCAAAATATTCTGCTGCAAAAGCATAAGCAAGCTAAGGAAGCGGCACAAAACAACTACGTCATCGCTAGAGGAGTATCCTGCATAAGTTGGCCAGACGGACGCGTATTGAAATCTTTCCACTCTGGAGCCTGGTTTCAAGCTCCAAAACCGCGCCATCGTGTGGACAAACGGCTTAAACGGTAAAAAACGTGTGAGGATACATTGAAACTGGCTTTCATGTAGACGGGGCCTTAATCAGGTACTGTGGTTTGTTTATAAATGTTTTCCATGACACTTTTTGTTCATTGTTGACAAAGAGGGCAATTTGTTACGTTTTGGGGGTGAGGACCCAAATGCAGGATACAGGGAAACGAGGCCGGCTTGCAGGAGTTCAACAAAAAGGGATTTATTTCCAAAAGGCAAATAAGGAATGTGGAAAAACTTCTCAATTAATAAAAGACCAAAAGGTAGATTCAAAGTAACAACAAAAAAACCCACGGGCAAGGAAAGGCCGACTGACAAAAACGAACAATCCCACAAAGAATGCAGGGAAGGAGGGAACTAAATAGGAGCAAACTAACGAGACAATGACAAACATCTGGGCATGACACAAGGGGCAGAGGGTGCTGATTGGAAGACACAAGGGGACGAGTACAATGACAAAGACACACAAAAATGAAAACCAAACCAAAACCGAACAAAACAAAGGTCATGACAAAAGACAAAGCAACAAAACTAACCAAACCCAAACCACAACACAATTTTCATTTAATTAAAGCAACTGTTGTCATTTTAGAGCCAATTCCAATGAGAACAGTAGAATTTCAAACAAAAAGTGATATTTTGTATTCAGTAGAAATTGGTAGAGACTTTTATTTTGAAAATTTGCTTCAAAATTATAGCAAAAATATAACATTTTCATGGCTATGTACAATGGGCTAGTCTGAACATGCACAAAAACATGAATTTTCTCACTAAAAGAGATCTAGTAGACACAAAAATTGGACTGCAGCATTTAGTCGTTGCAGCATTATTCAAAGTCATAATCAGTAAAACAGCAAGGAAAGACGCAACAGAGATTTTAGGTGTCAACATGACCAACAGAGGAAGTCTGACAGGTCACGCAAGATAGTTCACAGACGTAAAAAGAAAAAAAATCATAAGGAAGGGGGAGGGAGGGGAATGGCCCCACATTGTCTTGTTGCCATGGAGACGACCTCGCTGGTGCATAAACAGGAAGATGAACCGCAGGAGAATGAGGGTGTATGGGACATAAGGTGGGCACCGAGCGTCCAGCAGCAACCAGGAAATAAGAATCCAAAAATAATGGTTGTTTTGGAAAATAATCATTTCAGTTAACATTGAGTCTTTCACTGAAGCTCTCAATGGACATCAATTGCGAAGTGACTTCAAAGTCGCATTCAACCTGCGGCTGAGTTCACTTGTCGTCTGAGACTTTCCAATAAGGAGAATTACATGAACATGAAGAATATGAAGACAATCACATAGAAATGCTAACAAGCTATTGTTTCACTGTAGCCTTAGCTAAACATGTAGCAAACAACAACAAAAAGTTCATCTGAGGCCAGTAGCGGCTTGGCAAAAACAACTTGTACGTTTACTCGTTCCTCTTTTCTTTTTTCCCCTCTCAAAGCTGGTTTCAGTCCAGCTCTGGGAACTCAGTGTGAATATTTTAAAAAGTGCCTTCAGCGACACAAAACATATACTTAAACATCCTCAGACAGGGAGGCCAGAGGCCAGGCTTCTGCCAAACCGTGCAGCTCAGTTCAGCTGTCCATGCTATGTAACAGTCATCTTTGATGTGGCTTGTGGTTCCACTACTGACTGCGGCTTGTTTGGTCGTGACTTTTATTTTGAAAATTTGCTTCAAAATTATATAACATTTTCATGGCTGTGTACAATGGGCTAGTCTGAGCATGCACAAAAACATTCATTTTCTCGCTAAAAGAGATCTAGTAGACACAAGAATTGGACTACAGCATTTAGTCGTGCCAGTTATGTAAATTGTGTGATATCATAGCAATGCGACAGTGTATCCTGCCAGTATGCTGAACACCAACTTTTATTCTATTCTTCTTTTCCAGTCAACTGATTCTATGAATCTCACTCTACCCTCCCAAAAGAAGGGTGCCAAAATGTAGTATGGTACAATTTTTAGGACGGAACTGGCTTACAATTCAGCAATGATAAAAAGAGTATCTCCATACAACTGTGTGTCAATGAATATACGAGAATGAAAATGATCAATAATGCATAATGAAATCTATGTTGTAAAAAAATCACCACAGAAATATACTTTTCTCTTATCTGATAAAATCATAAGCAGAGGTGGCAAATCTAAGTCCAGAAAGTAAAAACCCTGCCACAGTTTGGCTTTAGCCTAAGATGCTAGCTAGCTCCCATGGTGCTTGTTTACTTGCAAGGGAGTTCGCTACCTAGCTGGGCAGTATCAAGGGTTAAAGCCAAACTGTGGCAGGGTTTTTACTTTCAAGTGCTAGCTATCTAGCTCCCTAGCTAACTCCCATGGTGCTCGCTTACGAGCTAGGGAGCTAGCTAGGTAGCATCAGTGGATAAAGCCAAAATATAGCAGGGTTTTTACTTTCAGGTGCTAGCTTCCTAGCTAGCTCCTGTGGTGCTCCTTTACCTGCTAGGGAGCCAGCTAGCTAGCATCAGGGGTTAAAGCCAAACTGTGGCAGGGTTTTTACTTTCAGGTGCTAGCGAGCTAGCTCCCTAGTAATGAAATGAACAAGTATTACCTCATAACAAACGGGACGGAACAAAACTTTTGTTCCCCTTAGTCTTTCTGATAGTTCTTGACCGAAAAATAGCCTTAAGAGCGGGGGCCGACACCAGTATCGATAACCATCGCGAGTACCGTGGATCGTGAAATGTGTCCTGTTAACGGCCCGATACCGATACCTTGTATCGGTAATCAGCCATCACTAGTCTGCAAGCTAGAAACTTATGCCATAAACATTCGCTGTCCCACGATGTCGGTTAGGAAAATCCATTAAGTTATTAAAGCATTGCATAAATATTCTCTTTGTCAATCCATAGCTCGAGCATTCAGTTAATGACATTGTCAGCATTCGGTTTATTAAAACCAAACATCGATTGGGTATTGTCTTGATGTTCTTGTGGCTCTTGGCTCTTCATCAAACCAAAAGGAGGAGCAGCCAAGTGATAAAAAAACAACATAATGTAACACAGCATAGATCCATTTCATAACTTAAGTGTCAAAATCAACAATAAATGTGTATCGATATCCGTCCCTAGTCAGAATGAAGTGAATTTGGGATTGTCTTTACTACTTTGGAATAAAATCTGCGTCAAACACTTGATCTTAGTAGCAACAAGACTGTAATCTTCCTGATGTAGCTATCAGAATAGATCTATTGACGTGAGGTCGAGTTCCCTCCTGTTTTTATTTGATTTCTTTCATATCACTTTCCCTCAGTAAATCTCTTCATATTGTCCGTTAGAAGCTCGAGATAGCAGCGCAGTCCGCTGACTTCTCTGAATAGCTCAACCATCTGCCTGTTTGACCTACATCTGTAATTGACTGACAGCTGTGACACCAGGCCCATTCAAACATGCAAAGTATGCAGTTTGTCACGTGTTGTTCTACATGATTCACGTTTGCCGTTGCTCCCATATTTGCATCCAAATTGCGTAATAATCATCCATGCGTTTACTATACGGCTTATCTTCATTAGCATCATCAGCAAGCGTCAGCCACTCACTACTAAGGGAAGCACAACATGACAATAGAGATCCTGACGTCACGTGACTTTCTCTGAACACCCCCCCCCCGCCGCAGCATTAATAGACTACAATGTCGTGGAGGGCGAAAATTAGCGTTTAATCGTCAACTTTCCGCCGAAGAGCATTGACAGTCACTTTGATGAAAATATATAATATACATGCGAGAGGTGGACATGTTGGATTGCCGATGAAGTGTCAGGAGGATTGTTTTTTTCTGGGGCGGCGCTGCTAATGTGGAATTACCCCCTCTGTTGCCGGTGAATGCTTTCAAATCTGATTTTACAAAGGCTTTACAAGTTTGTACAATCCGGATTTATTTCTCTATGTGGTCAAAATGCCATCCAATTGTCTTGGCAGTGTTATTTATGTACGTTAGCAACTTAGCAGCTGCTAAATTGGCCGCGACCGCCGTCATTTATACCGTAAAAAGTAATCTTTATGGTTTTGTTCAGTTATTAAATTCAACTGTGTAATATCTATAAAACCGTAGCAGCACAAATGAGCGAAACAGATTATTTCCCTCACATTTTGCGTGTCGTAACAGTTAGCATCTGCTGATTTAGCTACCGTGCAACATTGACTAGCATTGGTTCCTCTTTTGGTATTTTGGAGCATGCTCGTTCCTTTTTTTTGTGTGTGCCTATTTTCGTTGTGGCAGCGGGTCAACAACAGCTGTCAATTATTCAAGTGTGGCGTTTGCCGTTTACTCAAATTAGCAGGTGCGTTTTCTATCATGCCAAAATGGCTGCGCTAACGGCCATTTTGGAACGTGTGACGTCAATGTCAGGATCTCTATTGACGACAACAGAAATAATGAACCGACAAAAACAGAAATAAACCAGGGAACTAATGCTGCATTCGAGGAAGGCGGGAAATCGGACATATCACACTTGGAATCTCCCAGTTCTGACCTCAAAGTGTTCAAAGTGAATGTAAACAACAAAGATGGCTGATTCCGATGAATTGTTAGTTGTTCTGAGTAATACAGTCAGAAATCATGTTGGGTTAGCTGAAGTTGGTTTTTTTGAATAACTAAATTAATGTTATATTATAGGTGCAACATGGAACTTTTTCCCCCAAAATAACTTTACAATAAGCTTTTTATTTGACCATTTATGACTGAAATGCCTTCTAATTAGTAGATTAACACCTTAGCTGTTCACAATAGGTACTCCTGCAAGCCTTTGGCCAATAGTTTTCAGACTGGATTTGGGTTAGAATTTCCCGCGCCCTGTCTGCGGATGTGACGTAATGTGCGTGGTGTGTATGTGAAGAACGGTATGTGCAGTTTCATTTGTCGTCAGCAGGTGGGAGTATGTTCAGTAGCTACAAATAAATAGATAAACATGTTTTGTGTAAATTATGTGTTGTCATTCATGGTACTTGTCAATTGTCACTTAAATTTCGCAAATCTGAGTTCCAAGGGGCGTTCCCGTGTATACTTCCTTCTATGAAGTTGTAAAATTACGACTTCCCACCTTCCTCGAATGCAGCATTAATGCAAGCAAACTGATGAACCAACGAGGAGCACCTGGGCAAACACGAGCGGCTGGGGGAACTGATTGGAAGCCACGGTCTGACAAGAACAGGTGGAAACGAAAACCTAATCAGCAAGTCAAGACATCACAAAATGGACACGGGGAAAACAACAAAAACAAATTGAAGAAAACTAAATGGAATGAGTTAACACAGGCTTTTTTGTTCTGTTATGTTAAAAACATTGAAAAAGATACTGTGTATAATAGATTTGCTTTAGATGTTTCTTTATGCATTTCTAATGTGTAAAATTAATAGAGAAATCGCATTTACCCACCATAGGCAACCACCACCTAAAGGAAAAACGATTATACATTTTCCTAGTGTGATTGCAATTTCCCATTTCCATGCAATCAAGGAAATTCGCTCTTGTCAAACAATCATTCATAATCGAAACTGTTCTTACTCTGTTCTCACACTGTCTTTGTCCAGCTCTGACTTTTAGCTGACTTTCAACTCCTTTCCAAATACTTTTTGCCCATGTCTTTCTGTTCTTTGTAAGAGTGATAATAACTAGACAGCCAAGTGTCAAAAAGAATGATGAGATTAAAGGACACGGAAGAGACAGTGAGAGTTAAAAAGGGAGAGACAAAAACCGTGAGAAGCGGTAGGATGAAGCGATCGAGAGAGGGAGAGGAGAAGACACAGACGGTTAGGCAGCCATTGTGCGGCCGCATGCTGGGACTTGTTTTTGGCCTTGGACATAGGTTGGCAGCATTATTGAGTCAATTCCACTTGGAGAATAAAAACATCTGTCTCAGCCCGCAGGCATCTAGATGACTTTGCAAAAAGGCGTCATGGCCACATGGGACCTGCTCTTTGTGGCATCTGCCTCTTATCCCGCTTGTTTTCAAGGGTAGGAACATGTCTTTGTGCACAGTTCCAGTTTTCAGAAGTACAAGAAAACAAAAATAAAGTCTATGCTACGCCAGCTGGTTAACTGTAATCCAACAACCGCAACTTTCCCAAGCCACACAAGTTTGTCTGCAACCATGTAAACCTGCATTTAGATGTTAAATTTAGCTCACACACAAGGCCCGACCATTTCTTTTAGGCTATATGAGACCCACTCTGGGTAAAAGGTCCGCATGCTGTTATTTTGTAAAATATATAAAAACTGATCAAAAGTTGTGTTATACCCTACTTAAAGGTCTCTGTTTTCATTTACCAGCAACCCAAGTTAAAATTGCAGTCAAAGTAGAGAATGTACGTCATTAGCCAACATGTTTTTAAGCTAACTTGTAGCTAGTGCTTAACCCGGAGTTCCTCACCTCTAACATAATTTCACAAATTAATTCTAGAAATGCACCATAATATGCGAGTGACCCTAACATATGTGCCAAAACTTTAATCACATTTTTATCATAAGTAGAGATTTCAACCTGGCAACATTCTTTGTCTTGTATATCATTTTAAATTATAGCTGTCAATCTCATTTTAATTCAGAGGCCACTTTCACCTAAATTTGATCCAGGTGGGCGGGATCAGTATGTCCGTGGCCTGATAAGCTATAAATATTTCCTGTTGTTGTTTGGTTAAATTTTAGTGTACATTAAGTACATTCTGAAAAACATTCTCATCTATCATTATCTTATTGCATAGTAATAGGAAATGTCTTGGGGGGAAATAAATGAGCATAATTTTCAGTAACTCTGGAGAACCAAAACTGCCAAAATTAAAAATAAATACATAAATAAAAACGGATATATAAAAATCTAAATATAATTATATAAATACAAAAATAAAAAACAAGATTAAAAAAATAAAAACAAATATAAAAATAAATATAGAACTAAATATAGAAATAAATACTGAAATAAATATATAAATATAATTAAATATCAATCCATCAATAAAAACGCTCTGCTCTCATGTTTATTTATTTCATGCTGCATGATGCTCTGTCAGGACGAAATGTCCCAAGCATGTCCCAAGCATGTCATTTAAGCGGTCGTCAGTCCGCCCTCTAGTGGACTAAATTAGCGACAATCGTTCATTCGAGCAAAAAACTACAGTTTGTGTTGTCCTATCGGGCCAGCTTGGACGACCTGACGGGCCGGTTTTGGCCCACGGCCGTATGTTTAACAATCTTAATTTTCCTTTTTTGACCCTTTTGCCAGAGCCACATATGTTAAGCGAACTAGCCTAGCGTCCTTATAAAACAAGTAGTTGGTTTACACTTCTTCAATTATATTCCTTTTTTTTTTGCTCTCTCGTTTGTTTCCTCAGCTGGCCAGTCAGCAGAGGAGAAACATGATGCGAGACAACTTGATGGATGATGATAATAACAGGTTTGTATAGGGCACTGTGGCAATCAGCTGATCTGCGCTAACCTACATAAATATAAGTCTGCTTATTTCACAGCCTGGTGAATACAGTTGATGGGATTCTGGTTTCACAAGCATTAATGCCAAAAGCGTTTATTTGGTCTAAACTCGCTATTTAATCCCTTGATTAAAAGATTTTTTGGCATTTTGGAATTGTTGTGAGCTCTATATATAATCTTACATGGTTTCCAATTGATCTTTTGAATCCATTCTTGGAAGTGTGTCGCCAAACATTCCAGCAAAATGAAAACTTGATTGAAGAAAAAAAAAAGATTCCACATGATAACCATTAGGGGTGGGAATCTTTGAATGTCTCACGAATCGATTTGATTCAGATTTTTGGGTCTGCGATTCGATTCAGAATCGATTTTCGGTTAAGAATGATTTTTGATTCAAAATGATTTGATTGACTATGACTATTTCTGCTTCAATTTATAGATGTGCAAAAAATCGTAATGATCTACTCCAGTCTGACTCGCTAATGCTAATTAGCGCGCTACTCGCGGCACATTTATTACTCAAAAGAACGGCTCCACGCCGCAAAAAAAAACTTTTATTGGAATAACTTGATCGTGACTTTTTCCTTCTACTATTTAATGTGGCTACAACTTAACAGTCTATCAGACCGCGTGGAACCACACTGCCCCTAAGTGGCCAAATCGAGTACAACATGAACAGCGCTCTCAATAAAGGCATACACAAACAAAGACAAGACAGTATAAAATAATTTAAATAAAATAGATTTTGGGACATTTAAAATCGATTCTGAATCGTACTAAATGAGAATCGCGATTCTTATGAGAATCGATTTTTTGGCACAGCCCTAATAACCATATGACTTTCGACTGTTTCTTCGAGATGTTTCTTCTACAATTGTATGTAAAGCATTTGGGATTTCAGCAGCAGATGACACTTTTCAAAAACTAATTTGCCATTAGCCTTGATTTTAGACAAGTTAGCCTAGTGGTTAGCGCAAGTGCCTACCACCACAGAGTACCTAAGTTGAAATCCCGCTTGGACCACATTTACTTCATTCGATGGTTCGATACCAACAAACCAGGAAATGGATTTTAATTTCACTGAAATGATTTAAGCACATGCATTCAAATCTGGGCATTCAACTCTTCAGCATTCCCACGCCATTTCAGCAGAAATTGCGATTTGTCTAGTTAATTTGATCAAATTGGTTTGAAATACAAACAAATTGAAAGCCTGCCGCAATGGACTGTGTTCGTATTGAATGTTCCACTGCATCTTTACATGTACAGCATCTACGGTAATTGTAACAATTCTCTTGTGTCCATTAGCCCGGATCTTTCCTTTACTTGTTTCTACTATCGACACCAACGACCTAATTACTATTTACAATGCTATTGATTACGCGTAGTAGTATTGATTGCAAGAGGAAATTGGGTTCATCTAAAGCCTCATCTTTTTCCTCTATTTCCTGTCTGTCAAAATTGAAGTGTTACACTTAACAAGTTCTTTGCTGTCAAATCATTGGACTGCATTCATTTGCGGAGCGGCTTTTTTCGAACCTTAGCCTTTTTGGCGGCACAAGTCAGGAAGTAAAGTGCATGCCGTGAGTGCTAAAACCTCAGCGCGGTGATGAAGGCCATCGGAAAAAGGATAAGTGATTCAGGAGGCAGATCAATAAGGAAAGATCCATGCCTCCCAGCCGGCTCAATCAGAATCCCGGGGGGGGGGCTGAAAGGAACATTAGGAGATGGACACGTGTGTGTGTGTGTGTGTGTGCGTGTGTGCGTGTGTGTGCGTGTGTGTGTGTGTGTGTGTGTGTGTGTGCGTGTGTGTGTGCGCGTGTGTGTGTGTGTGTGTGTGAGTGAGAGAGCGAAATCGAGAAAGCGAGAAAGCGAGAGTGTGTGTGGACCAAAAGAGGGACACGCGGAGCTTTTGTCTACATACTTGGCATTTCATTCTCAGCTGCTAGGCCAAGAAGATGTAACTGGCTGCAATACTAATTTATGGTATAAGTTACTACTATATGTTTATATGCAACAGACTGCGAATGACTTTCAATTTCACTGAATATTAGAATACTTCAAAACTTACTAAAAACATCACTTTCAGTAAGTAAAGTATTTCTTCCTCTATGCTGAAGCTTCCCTCATTACTGTAGATTAACTCTTTGAAAATTCAACCAATACAATCATTAATATATATTTTTTTAAATAAACACTTAATAATTAGATGCACTGTAAATTTTGTAGATTACATTTTACTATAAAAATACCATATCATGTATATGCAGAGGTGGCAAATCCAGGTCCAGAAAGTAAAAACCCTGCCACAGTTTGGCTTTAGCCTCTGATGCTAGCTAGCGAGCAGGTAAACGAGCACCGATGGAGCTAGCTAGGAAGCACCTGGGGCTAAATGCCACAGTTTGGCTTTAGGCCCAGCTAGCTAGCTAGCTAGTGATATATTACATGGATTTTGTAATATATTACGTGTTCAATTAAATCATAAATGAGATCGATGAAGAAGTTTCTTGCAAGTTTTTGTTTTAAAAGCTTTTAAAAGACACAGAGACAGCTCACTCGAAAAGTGGTGAAAAGCTCCCACTGTGTGTTGGATTTCGAATCTTTAGCATCTTTATACAAAAAGGTCTTACATTGAGACCTGCCCCCGCCCTCCTTTGAATCCTTAGCAGAGTTGTGACATAAAACAGGTACAGTCCATATCTTTAGTTACTTCCCGACTAGAGTCTTTGATGTAGAGAGACTCTTGCCCTCTGAACCCTATTAGATTTTACGACAGGATGACCTGATGAACAGAAACCCTGATAGTATTTTTAACGTCCTCTTCCGATGAGTCAACAGAAACTTTTTAGCCCACTCTTTTGTTACGGAAACAGAGAGAACAGAGTTCAAACAGAGATCAAAGAAATCATTATCACATCCTCAATGCATCTGGTGATTGAGTTAACATAGTAATATCTATTTCTACACATGTATAACTAAATTCAAAACAGTTAAGATATAAATTGAAACAGTTAAATGTCAACACTAGCTCCCTAGCAGGTAAATAAGCATCAATTGAGCTAGCTAGCTAGCACCTGGGACTAAAGCCAAACGGTGGCAGGTTTTCTACTTTCGGGACCTGAATTTGCCACCTCTGCGTAAATGTAATGTTTTAGAGTAAAATGTACTGTGCGATTTGCTGTGTGGTAACAGCATAGCTTAGCGATGAACTTGGCACAGTTTAGGCCAGGGGTCAGCAACAAGAGCCATTTTAGTCAAATAAACATGTCTGTCTGGAGCCATAAACCATTTGAACATTGTGATGAACTGTGTATTAGTTTTAGTGTAGGGCCCAAGAGCTAATCAGCGCTACATAAAGTTTTAGACTTTTCTGCCTTTCTGTCGAATTTCTGACTTTTTGGCAATTTTATGGACATTTCATGGTCATTTTTAGAAGTTCTTTTTTTTTTGTTTTAGTTACTTTTTGACAAAAAAAATCTTTTTTTTACCAATTTTCATTTTATGGTTACTTTTTGAACATTTTCTTTTCTCCCTGTTTTATTCAATTCTCTGATATTTTTGGCATTTTCATGGACATTGTATGGTAAAACTCAGCTTTTCCTCTTCCTTTTTGGTTATTTTATGATCACTTTTTGGACATTTTTATGTAATTTTAAAAACTTTATCATCTACTTTTCGTCTCTTTTTCTGACAACTTAAACATTTGGACTAAATATATTATTATTCCAGTTTTTTTTTTAAAATCTAGTTCTTTCATTTAAATAATATTTTATCTAAATAAATAAATAATTGGGGGAGGGATTTCTAGACTTTTATTTTATATTTTTTATTTTTTTTTAGATCCACAGGAAACCACAGGAGAGAGACTAAAGAGCCACATGTATCTCCAGAACTCCTGGCTTAGGCTCAGTCCCAATTCCTTCTCCTGACCAAAAGCTGTTCTCGTTGATTTATATGTGTGAATATGATGGGTTTTATTCACTTAAAAATATAATTACAATATTATGTATTGAAAGGAATATGCTGATGATTTCTTTCTTTCAATTTGTATGCTTTTAACCCATTTTATGTTTTTAACCCTTAGTTTGACACATGGTTACCAAAAAACATCGGAATGCAGCTTTTTCTGTAGATTTGATCCTGAATTCCTCCTGCACAGCATTTTGGAGACTTTTTTAAACAGGCAGGTTTGACTCATGTAAGCACACTTTACCCTTGACACAATACAGATTCATTGGCGCCCCCCCACCCCATCCTCATGTCCAAATGACTTTCTTTCCTCCATAAGATGACTCACTTTTCGAGACGCTTGATTGTCAAACCATTCCATTGTGTGATTGGGGCGCTGTGATGGCTTGCAAGAGTCATCACGTTTGATGCATCGACGTTAACATCTCTGGCGGCCGGTGAACGTTTCAGCGTTGACCTCTGCCGAAATGTGGAAGTCGGCCCCACAGCACCCCATTGCCCTTGTACGACCGTCACACCGATGCCCTCAAGACAGTTCGCTTTAGCCTTGACAAGCAGGCGCCCGCTGCAAAACCCACCTCCCGTCTGCCTGCGCTCCCACTGGGATGTTTTCCTTTACTTGAATAATGTATCAATTTCTACAGAAATGGCAATGTTTGCATTTCTCTGCCTCGCTCCCTCTTTCCTGCTCTCTCTCTCTCTCTCTCTCTCTCTCTCTTTCTCTCTCTCTCTGGATGGTTCTCCCTTTTCAGTCTGAAAATAGAGTGCAGAAGAAGGCTGTTGCTATGGTGATACATCCACTGGCGTTGCCCGGGACATTTTTAGCCACGCGATGCACGGGGCGGGTGGGGGGGGGGGGTGGATACGAGAGTGCGGGGAGGGAAGGGGGATTTAGCTCGCCTGTAACTTTCTGTAATTTCCATTCTAATTATATCACTCCTGCCTGCGTCGTGTGCCACCGCATGGGGTAAAACAGCAGAGCGTGGCCGAGCGAGCAGTCTTGTCACTGCTCTCCCCGCTGCCCTCGTGTCACATTATGCGATGCTCCTGTATGATATCAAAGACAGGGCGAAGGCAGAAAGGGGGAATTGGCGCATGTGTGCTCGTTGCGCTTGTGTGGGAATGACATACGAGACGCGGCAAGGAAGAGACGAAATTATGCCACGCTGCACAGAGATGGTGCCAATATATCAGAACAGAAGTGCAAGAGGGCTCACCGGACACGAGAGCCAGTAGGGGGCTGCTAGATGCCGTAAATCACTTCCGTTCAACATGTAATATTTCATTCAAAATAAATACAAAAATGACACTTTAACTGGGGTCTGGGGGGGGAGGGGGGATTACATTTTCTAGAGAAATTGCATGTAAATGCTAATAGATATCACTGTTAAGTAAAAGACAAACTAATCCCAACAAAAAAAGATGAAATTAAATGAAAAATTGTTAAACCAATAGAAATAGTTCACATGAATTTTTTGACGTCTATAGTCGTCAATGGCAGTGAATGACTTAATTTTGACCGCAGAAAAAAAATATTGTATTATTATTATTATTATTGTAAATTTAGAACAGATATAAAATTTGTGATTAATTGTTAGTTAACTAGTGAAGTCATGTGATTAATCGCAATAAAAAAATTTAATGGCCTGACGGCTCTAATAATTAAAAAAAATAAAAATAAGGGGCGTTTAATCGTAATTAATCACATAATTTTACATCTTTTATTATTGTACAAAAAAAATAAAGGTTTTCATAAAAAATGAAATGAAATGAAAAATTGTTAAACTAATAGAAATAGTTCACATGAATTTTTGACGTCAATAGTCGTCAATAGCAGTGAATGAGTTAATTTTGACCGCAGATGATCCTTTAGCTTGACAGCGAATGGTTACCTTAAAGGTAGCACAGGTTGTGTTTGAGCGGTAAACATAATTACATCCATTAAAGTGTTTAATACATGTTTGCGTATGATATTCAGAATATTTATTCATGTCAAAATATTGGGGTAATTTTTTTTTATGTTAAATTATGCACGTAATTAACTGATTAGAAAAAGCAGGGTGATCAAAAAATGTTGAAGACGCCCTCGTAACATTAAATGTCGAAAGAATTTACACATAACAGGTGCTCTTTAAATTTGGCAGTTAAAAAATATTGATAAAAAGCCTTTTTAATGAAGTGATTAATCAAATTTGAAGATGTGATTAATCTGATTTTATATATATATATATATATATATATATATATATATATATATATATATATATATATATATATATATATATATATATATATACAGTATATATATATATAATGTGCCCTAGTTGACCAGTCCAGAATGTACTGTGCCTCTCACTCAAAGTCAGCCGGGATAATCTCCACTTAACCGTGACCCTAATGCGGACAAGCAGTGTTGGAAATGGGTTGGAAGGATAATTGTTTTAACATAAAATGGAAGCAAAACTAGCATGTAGCTTAACTTTGGTTCGGGTTAAGCCTCTTCACATTAAATATGCAAGCTACGGATAGGAATAATACTTTGTTCAACGATTAACCCTATTGTTACGTGTGTTCCTTTGGATCGGTGACGAATATGAAAGGATCCACTAAATGTTTATTTAAATAAAATAATAATGGTTGCTAGCTGACCATAGGACACTTACATCATTCACACCTACAGCCAGTGTATCGTCTTTAAGCTTACATGCATGCTTTTGAAATATAAAATGGTGGAACAATTTAGAGTCTTCAAGTAAACTTATATACCTGTTCATGTTTTTATAATGTGGGTGGAAAAAAGAGTAACTGGAGAAAACTAACATAAGCACAGAGAGAACAAGAAGCTTGGAGTCAAGATTTGAACACTGAACCTGGGAGGTGTGAATCAGACGTGCTATACTACTGGCCCACCATGCCACCTCATCTCATTTCGTATTAATGCAGTTCTGGTCACAATCTCACCTTTCAATCTGCATTTGACAGAAAATTCCTGTCCAAACGATGCATATTTTTCTTTAATTGAATGATAAGTGGTTGCGCAATTATCACGCTATTTAGCACAGCAGCATTACGCTTTTGCCGAGAGGACGAGAAGAAAAAAACATTTTCGGATGCACAACAGCATTACGTGTGTAATTGTCAACATTTACACGATTACCCTTTTATCAACTCAATTTACTCGGCATGTGGAGTACCACTGCCTGCCAAATCGGCTGTTTAATTTCTATTACGGCACCAGATTTTAATATATAATCTTTGTGATGTCATCAGTGTTACATCATCCTAATTTGGGATCTTGAAATGATTCAGTCTGAAATGCTGCTTAAAATGATCCTGATTGTTTGAGATCATGATGGTCCCTCCACGGCGGTGATATTAGTGGCGGATTGAAAATTTTGACTGGAATAGTGGGAAGTGAGACAATGGGCCCATTTAGAATTTCTGTATGTGTCAAAATGACCTCAGCAAAAAAATTCAGTTCTGAGATGATCATTTCTTGCCATGGTTAAAAAAAAATTACAGTAAAATACAACAATTCTCATGAAAAACAATGCACCATCCTACACTGCAAAAAAGACCACAAAAACAGCTACTATGGCTATAGAGTAGTGATAAACCGATGTTTTTTTTCAACGCCGATACAATACCGATTATTAGTAGACAAGGAGACAGATAACCGATATTTCAAGCTGATATTCATTTGCAGTAAAATATAAAATATTAGCGTCAACATTTTTAAAATACATTTTTCTTTCAATTTTAACAAATTTTGACAGCTTTGTTTAAAAATTATAAGAATTGCAGCAAGCTTCCATGTGTTAAGGTAAATTAAAAACTAATCAAGTAAATAGTTCCCTAAAGTTTTCTACTGTAAATATTTTTTTCCAAAATTTCAACATAAGTTCTTAATTTTAATTTTGTTTTTTAAATAAAAAGTGTAGGGAGTTCCCAGTAGCAGCATAATTATTTCATAAAGGGGGGGGGGGGGGGGACATAAATGAAAAGCTCCCTGAATCTCACTAAACGACAAATGCATGTGAATGTAGCTAATTCAGGGTTTTCGTCACATTTCATGAAAGGTTTCCCCAAATTTTTGTAGAGAGTAAAAATTGTCTTTGAATATATTCGAAATGTCTTTGCGACAAGTAAAAACTGTCTGTGAACACCTTACAAATCCTGATAAAAACCCTCCATTTTGCTATGTTCGCAAACATTCACCAGCTATATCAGCCTTCAGATTCGAAAAAAGGCCGATGCCGATATCTGTCAAAATGCCAAATATCGGTACTGACAATCTGCCCGGCCGATAATCGGTCCATCCCTACTATAGAAGGACAAAAAATTCACAGTGGTGTCATCATCCCCTGACCTTGACCCTATTGAGAATCCTTAAAAATAACTGAAGAAAATTAACTTGATTTTCTGCATATCATCATCATCAGCGTCCTCATCACTCGCCTCCGATGTTGATAGGCAGCCGGTAAAGCCGCGGAGGGGAAAATTCCACAAAGAGGCGGATTATTCAAAAACTGTTACCTTTAAATTATTCATGGACATCAAAGGCCTTCCTCATTGAACCTTATGAATAAATCAAATCCTGGACCGGCCTCGGTGTTCCACAGAGTGAGTTAACTAACAACAGAAAAGCCCGGGGAAAGTATTTAAAGTGAAATAAATCAAAATTAGCAAGAGAGGAAAGAGTATACAACCACTCGCTTCCAAAGTAGAACATTTGGATATTTGAACACTGAAAGTATGTCATAGCCCAAAATGGTAAGACGGAGCTATATACAGAGACAAAGACCATGTCCAGCATTGTCTCTCCAAAGTAAAGCAGAAGAAAGTTGCAACTGACTGATGTGCCCATCCCTTGTTGGTCACGACATCTTGTAATTCCGAGTGTCATTTTATGCTCCATTAGGGCTGCTGATGTTCATTAATGATGACTGCCCTTCAGCAGATGTGGCATTGCAAACTAATTACAACTTTTAGCAGCCAACACCCCCAACACTCATTAGCTGCCACGCTAGCGTCAAGAGAAAAAAAAAAAGACGTTGGCCTTGGATTTTCAGATGGGATTATTCTGCATGGGCGACTCTATTGTGTGGAAGTTTAGCAACAGTCAAGTCACCTGGACTCCCTTGAAAGGTTAGCAGTACACAACCCAAGTTCCTTCATATTATTGTATCATTATGTATCTTTTGGCTAGTCTCCTCATAAAGAGCAGCTGCTGGAAAATTAATAACAGTTGTGTATCCGACATGCTAGTAGTGAGGCCTCAAAGTTTGATCGGTTGTTTTGTCAAAGTGGTAAGACAAGAAGAATAGTCATCGAAAGTTGGCTGTGACTGTGGTGAAAGCAGGTGCACATTCTTAGATGAAAAGACTCTCTGATACTGTCCAGAGAATTTCATTGACAAACAAGCGGGAGATGATTGTTGGCAACAATGACTGTTTTAAAGTTAGAGTTTGTTCTACTGCTTTTATTTTTGGCGATTTCCACTTCCTGTATTTTTTTTCTTCAGTTGTTGGCTTGATACTTAGCACTCGGCCAATAGCATTCTGTAACTATATGAATAATGCTAGAATTAGCATTTGAAATTGAAATGTTCTGATTCTATGCCAATCTAGATCTCATCTACTCTATTTCGGGTTCACGCAAGTGGCATGCATGTCCCTGTTCAAATTAAATCACAGAATATGTGGTTAATATGTGTACAAGAGAACATTTTACTTGTCTTTTTTTTTAGAAGTATCTGGATGGAGCACAAGAGGTAAATCACTAGTATTCATCCTCTCCTTCAACTCAAGTCTTTTTGTGAGGGTCCCACACTCCTCTGCCTCCATCTTCCTCAATCCCTCGTCACCCTCCCCAATTGGAAGCAAAGCGGACAGGCAGGCACAATTCCATGAGAGGGCCTCTCCACGGCAGCTAATCATCCATTCTACTCATTTTGGCTCCCTTCTATTTGTTCACATCAACATCAAAGCCTGACCGCTGCCTCCGTTGGGAAGACGAGCTTAAAGTCTCTGACTGATCTGCCTCACTCACTTGTAGCGCTGCCCTGGTCATGTCCATCCCTCCTTGGATGTGCTGCGAACCCACACGCGTGCACACATGTACACGCTAATGTGAGTTCACATATACACTGGGAAAGTGAAGCGTCCCTTTTTTTTTTTTTTTTTGTATAACTGGAAAATGTGACTTTAAAAAGCAAAAGTTTAACTTAAACGGCATTTTTACTTCAAGTCAAAGGTTTTTGTCATGTGACATCACCAGAGGTGGCAAATCTAGGTCCAGAAGGTAAAAACCCTGTCACCGTTTGGCTTTAGCCATTGATGCTAGCTCCCTAGCAGCTAAACGAGCACCATAAGAGCTAGTAAAGGAGCTTACCAGATAGCTAGCTAGCTCCCTAGCAGGTAAACGAGCACCATGGGAGCTAGCTAGCTAGCACCTGGGGATAATGCCAAACTCTGGTTGGGTTTTTACTTTCTGGACCTGTATTTGCCACCTCTGGACATCACACAAGGTTGATCATGGATACCTGCCTGCCAAATTGTATTAATTAATCATTAATTCATCATTCATTTATTTAGTGTGTTCTCATTTATAGTTACTTGTAGGATAGAAAACTCTTTTACAGACTGCTTTTGTATTCTGAAAGGATATATGAGAAAAATTTACACTCGTGGCTGATTCCACATATACCATTTGTGTGCAGCATAACAACTAAATGCCGCATCACCATGTTTGCTTTAACTCTGGGCTTCTCTGGAAAAACACAGACATTTAGGAGTTAAAAAAAGGAATGGAACAAACAATCATAAAAATAGTCTCTGGTCTTTATGATAAATTGTGTTTAAAGGCAAAAGTAAAACGATTTGATTATGAATAACAAAAAATGAATGCTCTATTTTTGTAGACAGTGCATCTGCGCGCTTATTTTCATGCGAGAGCAGGATTTCCTGTGTGTTTGACAATTTACCAGTCCAGTCCGGTTTCCACCAAGCTGGAGAGGTACAGAAGATCAAAACTGCCAAAAAGTAAAAATAAATAAATGACTAAAGAAAGAAAGAAAGAAATTACTAAAAGTGTAAATAAAAACTTACATAAAAAATATAATTCTAAAATTAAATACATAAAATAAATATAAATGGAAATAAAAACAACAAAAATATATCCCTTAATAAATAAATTAGTAAAAATAAGTACAAAAATATAAAAAAACAAGATAAAAAAAATAATATAAGTGTTGAAATAAATACAAAAATAAGTCTATAAATATAATTAAATATCATAAAATAAAAAATAAATAAAAAATGCTCTGCTCATGTTTTTTTTATTTCATGCTGCAGACGCTCTGTCAGGTTAAAATGTTATTCAAATGAGGGGGCGGTCCTAAGAATGTCGCGGGTTGGGCTCTGCCCTTGTTGCAGTTTTGGTCCTCCATAGAGATGCACCTGGTGGAGTGGTCATTTTAAATGCCGGCACAGATTTTGGTGGATTGATAGAGGCACAGGCAGAAAAATTCTGAGCTCCACGGTAATGCGTGATGGATTTCAGATGTATTTCATTCATAAATATGTGACTAACAGGCCTCAAACCTTTTTTGCAACATCTGCCATCAGCGCATGAATGTGCACAAAACAATCAGACAACGTCGGTTGGCGATGGATGCGAATGATTCCCATTTGCTACGTCTGTGACATCAGTCTCCCTCCCTGAGTCTCCCGGTGTCCCGTGGATGTGTCCAGATTACAAAACCATCACGCGCAAACGATGCAAACAAAGTGATGAGCCGCTGATTAAAAATGACAACAGGGCAGCCTGCCTCCTGAAGTCTGCTTTGGCAGGGAACTTCCAATTACAGAGCTCGTATATGATCCACTAACAGCAATATTAAGATGCAGATTAAATGATTCTCTTTTGAAGTCGAATGTGTTTGAACATATTTGCCAGTCAAAAATGTTTACTCCACATTGGCGGTTCCACTACGACAGCGTATTAGGGCCACGTATAAATATATTATTTTAAGACAGCGCTGCAATATTACGAGGAAAAACTCGCAAATTTGCCACTTTATAAAGTGGCAGATTTGCGAGAAAAACCCTCAGAGACTTACCACAAACACACGTAGCGTAGCTATAGTCTAATCATGTGAGGATTCGTTGGTGGTTAATGGGACATTGTTTATAAAATGAAAAGGCAGGACGGAGACAGATTCATTCTTAATTTAAACTTTACTCATACACGGAAGCTAGAGTGACAACACTTCCTGATCAGCTGACTAAACACTAACCAATCAGACGCTAGCATACTTTAGGTAAATGCAAGTGAATGACAGAGAGCAGCAGATTTGACACATCAATTTAGCTTCTTGTACAAAATATGTAATGTATGAATGAGTAAATAATAATTCTGGAAACATAAATGTACGAGTAAATATTTATTTTAACAAATTAACTTAAATGCTTAGGGTGTGGACCTTCACAAAGCGAGGCGTCTTTGTCGCTGGCCGTACACAACTCTTCAAAGAGCGAATGCTTAACATCATATGGTTAATCTCTGCTAAAGCAATTACTTTCTCCTTATTTGAAAACCCGACCGAAAAGTATTGGCACAAACATCCGAGTAGTACGCTACATGTGTTTCTCGTAAGTTTCTGAGTTTTTTTCTCGGAAAACTGCCACTTTATAAACTCGCAAATTTGCTACTTTATAAACTCGCAAATTTCTGAGTTTTTTCTCGCAAACGTTAGTCACCCCCCAAAACCTGAAGTTTTCTTGGAAATTCAACAATATTAAAAATAATTGACATTTCAGCTCCTGAAGCAGATACAAACATAATTCCAAAAACATTTCAGAGCTTACACCTATAGCGTTCACACAAACATAAATTTATTATTATAAACTTTCAATATTTCTTTAACGGTAGAAACTTAATGGGTCGAAGTGAGAATTCTGACTTTAATCTCAGAATTCTGACTTTATCACTTTAATATCAGAAATCTGACTTTAAATTGAGAATTCTCACTTTAATCTCAGAATTCTCACTTTATCACTTTAATCTCAGAATTCCGACTTTAATCTCAGAATTCTGACTGTAAAGGGAAAATTCTGACTTTGTGACGTAGAGCTATGGATTGTGGGGGGAAGTCAGAAAATCTGAATTCTGATTTTAAAGTCAGAATGCTGAGAATAAAGTCAGGATCCTGACAACCTTTTTTTAATCTTCACTGGCCCTAATCCTCTTCCGTAACAGGCACAGCATAAACTGTTGGGAAAAAATTAGTACACGTTTCTTGTAACAAATACTAAAATCTAATTTGTAAATATACCGTGTAGGTGTTTGTGGTCTCTGCCCCTCACCACATAAACAATCAATGGGTTTAAACAACGGTGTGATGCACCCTGCTAAGTGCAGTGTGAAAAGGGCTGAACATGGAATATCAATATGCAAATATGAGCAGTGGATGAATTGAGACGCGACATCTACTGTACTTTAACGTGTCAAGAATTAAGTGATGCAGACTGCTCTGATTTTGAATGACCATCGCCTTCAAACTGAATAAAGGGGTCATCGTTTGCACAACAATACTGACATTTTGAGGTTACAAACGAGCATGGTGAACTAGTTTGCGCACGAGAAGGCACACATTTACCACTCTAATAACTGTTCTTTGATTGATTCCTGTTTATGATCTGAAAGTGTTTTTCAAGCAATAACTTTACTACGCACGATAATTCACATTTCTACAGAAGAGGATTAGGGCCAGTGAAGAGAGAGAGAAAAAGTTTGGCAGGATTCTCACTTTATTCTCAGAATTCTGACTTTAAAGTGAAAATTCTCACTTTATTCTCAGAATTCTCACTTTAATCACAGATTTCTGACTTTAAAGTGAGAATTGTCACCTTTCTGACTTTATTCTCAGAATTCTGACTTTAAAATGAGAATTCTGAGAATAAAGTCAGAATTCTCAATTTAAAGACACAATTCTGAGATTGAAGTCAGAATTGTGACTTTGACTAAGAATCCTGCTAAACTTTTTTTTCTCTCTTCACTGGCCCTAATCCTCTTCCGTGCATTTCAAATTATTCCACAAACAGAGTGGTTTGGATTCAACTTTTAAGAATCAGTTTTCCAAACAAAACAATTTTTTAAACGGAATCTGGAAATGAACGTTGGATTTGGAGCTGAATGTCTTTTGTCACTATTCTTAGAAAGCAACACAGCAACACTTAACATTCTTAAGCAAAATACTCAATGACAAAAGATAAATTACTGATCAGAAGAAGGGAGTCGCATCATTTGGATTTCTTTACAAGTCAACTCTCTCTTAATCTGCCCATAATCTATCCTTTTCTGTATTTCCTGTCCCTCTCTTGCTTTGTCTTTCTTCCATCTGTCTGGATATCTGTCCTCGCTCCCACTTCCTTTCTCTCTTGGCCTCGTTCTCAGCTGTCTGACCAACCCCCCTCCCCGATCTCCATCCCCGCATCTCTTGACACTGCTGCTAATTACAAAACACACAGGGGCCATTAGAGCGGACCTTCTGTCCTTAATCCATTCATTCCCCACCACTTTGCCGCTATCTCTGCATCTTCTGTCCTCCTTCTTCTGTTCTTGGTCAAAAGTGTCTTTGTGTGGAGCCCGTTAGCCGAACAAAAGGCGGAGGACTGCAGTGGTGCTCAGAAAGGTCACAGTGATGTACAGCCCGGGGCGCTGCCGACAGGGTCCGGCTTTTCTCTTTGGGGCCACACTTGACGCGAGTGCACCCAAAAGCATTTTAGAGGAAATGTTGTCTGGACTTGACTTCTTATTTTCCCCCAGAACCAATTTAAACATACACAGTCAACAGTTTCGGCATGATGATTTAAACCAAGCAGCTGAAAGTGTCACTTTTAATTGTCACTTTCATTTGAGTTGGTCAACTCGTAAAAAATGTTGTAAACATTAAAAAAGCAGTGTAATTGAAATATTTTATGCGCAGATGAGTTTTTTAGAGGCCTATAACAGTAATACTGTCTGCAGTTGATTTATAAATTGCTATTACGAATGCTCCCTGGCAAGGAGATTTTTGTCTTTGCGAGGTCATTGCCTCCAAAAAAAAAAAACTGTGCTAGATGACTGTGTTGTCCGCACCAAGTGATCATTAATTAACATTTAAAAATGTGGAAAATTAGCCCCAAATTTGTTATGCGTGCATATGACAGACATCTGTCCTACTGAGTTACATTAATCTATATTTCCATGATGGACCATGGAAGAAATTAACAATCCATTAATGGATTAATCTTTACTTTTAATATCATCATAATGGCAAAACTGAATGCAGCTCCTCTGCTGGCTGCATTCAAGAACTACGCTGTATTTTTCTTCAAGACACATTTAATCAACAAACAATTACAAGCCATCAACCAAATTCTTAACAACCACTGAATCTCTAAAAGCAACTCTAACTCACTAAAACTCTAAGAAGGAAGTTTGACACCTGCAAGCTAGTATCTAAGATATTAAACACCCTTTTCTTCTTATGCCGTGTCATGCTTGAACTTACCTTTATAGGGGGTCTAAGTATGACATTTAGGTTTGGTTTGGTTTATGGTCTTATTGAACATATAAACATAAAGAAAACACAAAACACATTACAAGTTTAAAATATAAGTTAAAGTAAAAAACAAAAACAAGAATAAGAAGAAATTTAGCTTTAATACATTGATGTCCTTTAGCAAGACAACAATGCTGAAACAAATTGCAAAAATATTTGAATACTTTTGTTATACTTTATCATTAAACTCTTATTTAATAAAGCTGGAGACCTTTTTTTAAGTCCGTTGATAAAAAGGTTTAATTTTCAATTGAAATTCTCATAAAAAGACACATTGTTCAAAAATACGGGACAAAAACCTTATTGAGCGTGTCTGTTATGGCTGTATTTTGGGTCATTGTGTTAGGATGTTGATGTCAGTTGCTATGCAGTTGCTATGTCAATTGTGATTATATTTGTAGTTGCTATGCAGTTGCTATATCCCCGATGATGATGATGATGATGGTGATGATGTTGATGATAATGTTGATGTTGCTCTAGCCACTTTTAGTTTGTCTAGTCATTCTTATTTTGTAGTTGCTACGCTGTTACTATGTCCCTTATGATGATGATGTATTAGCCATTCTTAGTTTGTCTAGTCACTCTTATTTTGTAGTTGCTATGCAGTTACTAGGTCCTTGATGATGATGATTATGATGTATTAGCCACTCTTAGTTTGTCTCGTCACTCTTATTTTGCAGTTGATATGCAGTTACTATGTTCCTTATGATGATGATGATGATGATGACAATAACGATGACGATGATGATGACGATGATGATGATGATGATGATGATGATGATGAGGAAGATGATGATGAGGAGGAGGAGGATGATAATGATGATGATGATGATGATGATGTATTAGCCACTCTTGGTTTGTCTCGTCACTCTTATTTTGTAGTTGCTATGCAGTTACTAGGTCCCTTATGATGATGATGACAATGACAATGACGATGATGATGATGATGATGATGATAATGATGAGGATGATGATGAGGAGGAGGATGATGATAATAATGATGATGATGATGATGTATTAGCCACTCTTAGTTTGTCTCGTCACCTTTATTTTGTAGTTGCTATGCAGTTACTATCTCCCTTATGGTGGTAATGTTGTCAGTTGTTATGCAGTTGTTATGGTCTTGTATTGGTCACTATTAGTTTGTCTAGTCACTCTTATTTTGTAGAAAATAGGGCCCATATAATCACCAATATTTAAATCATTGGGCCTAAGGATGAACATTTAGATGAGCCAGTGATATCATGAATAGTGACTGAATGGCCAACCAATTACTTTGCAGTCTTTAGAGGTCACAAAAACTGGAAAGTATAATGTCAAAAATTGCACTTACAATAATAGGATTGGAATAGGAATCCCTTTTCCTAAAATAAAGATTTTTTTGTGTGTGTGACAAACAGCCCAATTTCAAGAAGAGAGCCCACAAAAAAACTCAATGTCCTCCACCGTTTGCAGAAACCAGGCATAAGAGTCTGTGCTTCTATGATATTTTATCCACAGTACTTCCTCTTTGTGGTGTGTTGCCGCGCAAGTGATATTTATGTCTAGCTGTATGACTTATCAGAGCTTAGCAGGACTTAGAAAATTGAACCCCATTAGTGCTGGTTTCAGCCTGTCTTTGGTTTGTGTGCCATCTGAAATATGCCTTGCACACTGCGAATGTCAGCCTTTCAGGTGAGATGAGCTCAATTGCACGACTACTGTTTTTTCACGCATCTTTGCGGCACTGCATACCAAACACCGCAGCAGCCTTGACCCTGCATTTGTTGTGCCAGTGCCCACATTTGTCCAGCTCCTGCTGCTGCCCATTCGTCAGTCAGCTCATGGTCATTACAGCAATCCATTGCAGGATTTATGACACCGCTTGATGTTTCATGGCTTTATAAAGGGAGATGAAAGTGGTTCTCAATGGCAGTGGGGAGAGAGGGAGAGTGCCAACGATGGGGGCACAGAGAGAAGGAAAATAAGACTGAAGGAGAAAGAATCTTCAACTTTTTATTCATTTGATATGAAACGGACGGTTACTTTCTGCAGCTATTGTAAGTAACTGTATTACAGGATGATGAGGATAGATTAGTAGGGTATGTTTACGTGGCAAAGGTTGCGGAAAGTTGAGAAGATTTTGTTTTTGAAAAACCAAGGAATATTTGGAAGAGCCTTAGTTTGAAGTGTGCATTTTAAAGTCTGGACTCGCACCCATTTAGCATTTACCTACCAAATCCCAAATAGATTTGAATGGGTTAGTAGTTGTACTTTAGCACAAAATAAAAAAAATAAAAAAAATATTAAACAAAAAACACACACACATCATAGTAAACAACAACAAAATCAGATTTTATCATAATGGTAAATGGAGGGCACTTCATCTACAGCATATTGTCCAAAGATTTACCAGGCCTAGTATGCACTTTTTTTTTCTTTTTTTTTTTACATAACGGAGTGTACTGAGTGAACCCATATTCCCTTCACTACTCGTGTGACCAGATTTTCTAATTAAAAACTGCAATAATACAATTTAGCTGAAAATCAAACATATAATAAATTCTCCCCAGCAAAATCACTAGTCAATCTGTTGACTGTTGGTTGTGTTATTACTTTAGCTAATGCTAAATGCTATTTTGGTCGACGACAGTTGAAAGTGAAAGTAGATTAGGAATTTAACAGTTAACTCATTCAAACCCCAAAATGTATAAATATGTTTTTTAATACTTTGTCCTACACTCCCAAAAACGTATTTATACATGTTTTTTATTAATGTTTTTTTTTTAATGCTAGAGCATAAAGATGCATCTTCTAACCTGAAGAGGTCGCTTAAAGCAATGGTAGTTGTTACAAAAAACAGCCAGCAGGTGGCAGCAGAGTATAAGAGATCAACCAGGGCCATGTTATTCTTTTTGCCAGTGTTTTTTAACAGGAAGGGGAATAATGATAACATTTAGATATATTCTAATGCTAATTGCTGCAAAATGGAAACAGATACAAATATACTTTTTTTTCCTGATGAAAGAAGAGACTCTATACTTTCTTTTGGGAGGTTCCATGTTTTTATAGCAATAGAACACAATATTCTGAAAAAAGAAAAAGAAAAAAGAACACAATATTCTGTGGGACTAGCAAAATCAGTCAAAATCCAGTAAAATAGCCGGGAGTGAAGGGGGTTGCTTCAGTGAAAATGGCTGCGAGTGAATGAGTTAAATTCCTTTTTATTTGGTTGGGTGTATGAATCGCTATGACAAATGTGTAACTGACATACACATGGCACAAACAATTGGCTTGCTGACTGGACTAAAAAAAAAAAAAACTGTCGGGGTTGGACGTGCGCAAAAGTGAGACAAAATGTTTCTGGTGAAATCGGTTCAAATCAGGACTGTCCTGGATAAATCGATGTCTAGTCACCCTATGCACAGCCCAAGTGTATTTCCATTGGTTGAAGTAGCGCACAGCACGAACTCTCTGTATCGAACCTGAAACCACTTTGCCATTTACCAAATGGCAGCTAAATGGTTTTATTGCAGATGAAACTGCAGGAATGAAACACAAACACTATAAAACCGCAACAAGAATCGCACAAATACCATTGTGCTTTTTTCTCTCTTATATTTGCCTTTCCCTGTCAAGTTGATGGAGAATCAAATGAAAATAATGGCTCATAAAGTGGAAAACATACAAAACGCACACGCTTATAAATCTTGCAAGACAGGCATCATGACACATCTCTGCAATACCATAAGCTTGTTGGTTTTGTTTATTGTCTGTCTCCAGGCACTGGGAGGCCTTTATGCACGCGCACTAACACACACGCACATATACTGGCGCTCCAAATTGTTCGATTAAGTGGGTCATCCGCTCCTACAGTCTCTTGGAAGAAAAGCTTTTTTGTGCGTCTCTTAGCCGAGAGGCAATCGCACCCTGCCATGGGTTTTGGCTGCACCTTTTAAGAGTATTTACGGAATTGACAGTAATGCACTCAGGAGGACTACTGGTTAGTTGTGTGACATGTGCTTGTGTACATGTCTGAATGCATATTATTCATGTGTGGGAACTGCCATGAATACACGATCAAACATGCACTCTATGAATTTATGTCTATGTGTGATGTGATGTCGAAGAGATTTTTTTTTTTTAATGATTCAGGGTAAATGAATGGCACTAAAGACCAGAGATTAACCGTATAGGATGAAAGCCAAATATCATGCTGTCGCGCCAGTTTATGGTGACAAAGTGCCACATGTTAAATGAATGTTCACCTCGAATTGGATCTCCACCATTCGTTTGTTCACTGCCTCTTTCATGGACTTTACTCATCTGGCAGGTATTGATTGACTGTTTGTAGAGTTAAGCAAAGGATAAATGACTTTCAGAGTCGTTCTGACGTTGATTATGTCTCAAGCTCGACATTAAAAAAATATTTTGGGCCTAATGTTGTGCTTATTCTTTATTTTATTTGTTTGAATATACAGTAGACTATAGTTCTTAGCTTGAGATGTCAAAATGTATTTGTTGCTTACTGGAGCCAATTTATATGTATGCGAAAAATACATTACTTGCACACAATGCAAAATGTGTCTGTACAAGTCAGGCATACACAACATTTTTATATTACTGTAGTAGTAGTACGTACGATATGATAGTTAAAGTGATTCACTGGCTATGAATCATGTAAAATGCTACTTGGGAAATGAAATATTTCACCAAATTAAATACCTTTATAAACGCTTAATCACTGTTTTGCTGTTGAGAGCCAGCCCAGCTTTGCTATGTTTAATTCAAGTTCTTCTATGCTCATAAAAGAAACGAGTGTGTCTACAGATATGTATGTGTCTAAATCATATTTACTTTAGTTTCACGATTAACAGCCAGAATTGATTGATTCATGGTCTTCTCAGTAACATCCCACAGACATTAAAAGATGTCCAGAGTATATGCCATCAAATAATGCAGATCCCTGACTAATGTAGCTTCAGTTGAAATCTATTCTTTTTCATTTTAGTTTGTGCAATCATTAAGGCTGTTTCACCAAATCTTCCAAATTTACGGCTGACCATTGTATGGGTTGAACAAGATTTCTAGAGATATTGGAGAATTCAATATTCAAGGTATCCCCAAAAACCTGACAAAATGGAAAAAACATTACATTTGAACTTAATTTCAAACTATCCATCCATCATGCATTTTTTCATCCATCCATCATCTATTCATCATCCATCCATCCATCTATCACCCATTCATCCATCCATCATCCATCTGCCCATCCATCCATCTCATCCATCCATCAATCATCCAATATCCATCCATCCATCATCATATCCACTATGCATCCAATCAATCATCCATTATGCATCCATCCATTCATCATCCACCATCCATCCTTCCATCCATCCATCATCTATCCGCCCATCCATCAATCCATCCATCCACCATCCATCCATCCTTCCATCCATCCATCATCTATCCGCCCATCCATCCATCAATCCATCCATCCATCCAATCAATCATCCATTATACATCCATCCATTCATCATCCACCATCCATCCTTCCATCCATCCATCATCTATCCGCCCATCCATCAATCCACCCATCCACCATCCATCCATCCTTCCATCCATCCATCATCTATCTGCCCATCCATCCATCCAATCAATCATCCATTATACATCCATCCATTCATCATCCACCATCCATCCTTCCATCCATCCATCATCTATCCGCCCATCCATCCATCAATCCATCCATCCATCCAATCAATCATCCATTATACATCCATCCATTCATCATCCACCATCCATCCTTCCATCCATCCATCATCTATCCGCCCATCCATCAATCCACCCATCCACCATCCATCCATCCTTCCATCCATCCATCATCTATCTGCCCATCCATCCATCAATCCATCCATCCATCCATCCAATCAATCATCCATTATACATCCATCCATTCATCATCCACCATCCATCCTTCCATCCATCCATCATCTATCCGCCCATCCATCAATCCATCCATCCACCATCCATCCATCCTTCCATCCATCCATCATCTATCCGCCCATCCATCCATCAATCCATCCATCCATCCATCCATCCAATCAATCATCCATTATACATCCATCCATTCATCATCCACCATCCATCCTTCCATCCATCCATCATCTATCCGCCCATCCATCAATCCACCCATCCACCATCCATCCATCCATCCATCCTTCCATCCATCCATCATCTATCTGCCCATCCATCCATCAATCCATCCATCCATCCAATCAATCATCCATTATACATCCATCCATTCATCATCCACCATCCATCCTTCCATCCATCATCCATCCACTCATTCATCCATCCATCCACCCATTCATCCATCCATCCATCTATCCATCCATCCATAATACATCCATCCACCCATTCATCCATCCATTCATCCTTCTATTATACACCCATCCATTCATCATCCACCATCCTGCATCCATCCATCCATCCATTAATTTGTCCATTCATCTGTCCATCCATGCATCATTCCATCATTATACATCCATCCATCCAATCAATCATCCATTATACATCCATCCATTCATCATCCACCATCCATCCTTCCATCCATCCATCATCTATCCGCCCATCCATCAATCCACCCATCCACCATCCATCCATCCTTCCATCCATCCATCATCTATCTGCCCATCCATCCATCAATCCATCCATCCATCCAATCAATCATCCATTATACATCCATCCATTCATCATCCACCATCCATCCTTCCATCCATCATCCATCCACTCATTCATCCATCCATCCACCCATTCATCCATCCATCCATCTATCCATCCATCCATAATACATCCATCCACCCATTCATCCATCCATTCATCCTTCTATTATACACCCATCCATTCATCATCCACCATCCTGCATCCATCCATCCATCCATCCATTAATTTGTCCATTCATCTGTCCATCCATGCATCATTCCATCATTATACATCCATCCATCCAATCAATCATCCATTATACATCCATCCATTCATCATCCACCATCCAGCTGTCCATTCATCTGTCCATCCACCCATCATTCCATCATTATACATCCATCGACCCATTCATCCATCCACCTATCTATCCATCTATCCACCCATCCACACTTATGCTTATTAGAGTCACAAGTGAGCTTCAGCCAATCCCAGCTGACATTTGTCAAGCAGTGGTGTACACCTTGGACTGATTTCTAGCCCAATGCAAAGCACATATAGACAGCCAAACATTCACTCTCATATTCACACACAATTAAGAGTATTCAGTTAACCCATGAAGCATGTTTTTAGAATCTGGGATGAAGTTGGAACGACTGGACAACCCCCACGTAACTACAGGGGCTCCTGAGCCCGTATTTGAACCCCCATCCTCAGGACCATGGGGTGGTTGTGGTAACTATAATGACCTTTATTTAATGTTAAACTTCCCAATTTTGAATATATAAAGAATCGGTTGTTACTATGCTACAAAGTGACATCTACATGGCATTGTGAAAGTATAAACCCGCTAGAACTTTTGGAACTTTGGCCACATTTCAGGCTTAAAACATAACGCTATGAAATTTGACTTGAAGAATCAATATAAAGTGGGACACAATCGTGAAGTGCAACAAAATTTATAAAAAAAAAAAATTCAACAAATAATTTACTGAAAATTAGGGCCTCCGTAATTATTCAACCCCTTTTTTCTCAGTGCAGCGAACTGATTCCAGTAGTTACCTAATTATTTCTGAATGATCTGATGTTGACTTAATTGACTGATGATGATAAATATAGTCCACCTGTCTGCAATCTAGCCTTAGTATAAATGCATCTACTCTGCGACGGTCTCAGAGGTCTGTTAAAAGAATATCAGGGAGTAAACAGCATCGGTCAGAGTTCATAACAACAGTTTTGCGCCTATAAATAGAGATCTGTTCGGGATGCGTTTGATTTTGCTGCAACATCTGCATACCTTTGGAGCACATTCGTTTGCATTGCGGCTTGACTGAGATGCTGAGTGTGAAGGGCACAGCACCTCAGGAGGAATGAAACAACACGTGCGCGCAAACAGACATGTATACAACACACGCACACCACTCCTTTCTGTTCTTCTGTCGGATGACTCATCCCACCCAGGGACAGCGAGAGAGGGGGAGAGAGGAGGAAGACAGCGCAGTGCGATAGATGAGACTAAACGAGGATGCACGACAGTGAAGTTGAAGAAGTCTTTTTCCCACTGACCTTTTATTCCAAAGACTTATTCTGATTGCTTGTATGATTTACAACACTTTTCCCCAACTACACACATCTTTGCCACTCGTTTCAAGCTATCAGAGCCATTCGAAACTTCCTCGGCATTAGATGACTGCCACTTTCTATCACAGCTTGTAAACCCATATGAGCTTGTTTCAGGAAGCAGATAGCACAAATGGATGCTGTTAAAAGATGATTCTGCTATATGACACCACAGACTCCGTTGCCAAGGATAAGGGGGTATTGCTGAGGTGCATTGCTTATCTGGATTGCTGACGACTGCAAAAGCCAAGATAGTTAAGTGGTCAGATCCCATGTGTCTATACATGCAGGATATGCCGATACTGCACCATTTTATCCCCCCATCTAGCACCGTATGAGTATTAAGGTTTCTTAGAGCTTAATATAAAGGCCACACAGCTGACAAGGTTAGTCTGAATCATTGCTAATGGTGAAGTAGCATATTGCCTAGTGGTGCATCTCTTTTTATTATGCATGGCATAAAAGTGGGTTCAAATAATATTGGGGAACACAATAGGGCCCCAGTAGTGTATTTAGTGGTTGATAATTAGCCTATAGTAGAGATCAACACCTCAGTCAGTAATGTAGCGTGTCATTTCATACTTTGCAATTTATGTAAAAAAGGACAACTTTGTGCCTGCTTTTGGTCACCTTTACAACTCTCCTTTTTTAGCCCATTTGAATTGACAGCAGGGAATGTGAGTGGATGAGGGATGGTGGACCGAAATGCATGGAAACAGGAATCAAGTGCAATGTGTGGTACTTGTATTAACCATAGGGAGAAAGGTGAGCAGACAACCATGACTGGACGGGACGGGACTGGTCGCCATGACTGGATGGGACGGGACTGGTCGCCATGACTGGAGGGGATGGGACTGGTCACCATGCCTGGACGGGACACGAGTAGACTGGTCGCCATGACTGGAAAGGACGCAAGTAGACTGGTCGCCACGACTGGACGGGATGCGAGTAGACTGGTCACCATGACTGGATGGGATGCGAATAGACTGGTCGCCATGACTGGAAAGGACGCGAGTAGACTGGTCACCACGACTGGACGGGATGCGAGTAGACTGGTCACCATGACTGGATGGGATGCGAGTAGACTGGTCGCCATGACTGGAAATGACGCGAGTAGACTGGTCGCCATGACTGGACGGACGTGAGTAGACTGGTCACCATGACCGGACGGGACGCGAGTAGACTGGTCGCCACGACTGGACGGGATGCGAGTAGACTGATCAACATGACTGGATGGAATGCGAGTAGACTGGTCGCCATGACCGGAAAGGACACGAGTAGACTGGTCGCCACGACTGGACGGGATGCGAGTAGACTGGTCACCATGACTGGATGGGATGCGAGTAGACTGGTCGCCGTGACTGGAAAAGGACGCGAGTAGACTGGTCGCCATGACTGGAAAGGACGCGAGTAGACTGGTCGCCACGACTGGACGGGATGCGAGTAGACTGGTCACCATGACTGGATGGGATGCGAATAGACTGGTCGCCATGACTGGAAAGGACGCGAGTAGACTGGTCACCACGACTGGACGGGATGCGAGTAGACTGGTCACCATGACTGGATGGGATGCGAGTAGACTGGTCGCCATGACTGGAAATGACGCGAGTAGACTGGTCGCCATGACTGGACGGACGTGAGTAGACTGGTCACCATGACCGGACGGGACGCGAGTAGACTGGTCGCCACAACTGGACGGGATGCGAGTAGACTGGTCAACATGACTGGATGGAATGCGAGTAGACTGGTCGCCATGACCGGAAAGGACACGAGTAGACTGGTCGCCACGACTGGACGGGATGCGAGTAGACTGGTCACCATGACTGGATGGGATGCGAGTAGACTGGTCGCCGTGACTGGAAAAGGACGCGAGTAGACTGGTCGCCATGACTGGAAAGGACGCGAGTAGACTGGTCGCCATGACTGGACGGGATGCAAGTAGACTGGTCACCATGACTGGATGGGATGCAAGTAGACTGGTCACCATGACTGGATGGGACGCGAGTAGACTGGTCGCCATGACTGGAAAGGACGCGAGTAGACTGGTCGCCACGACTGGATGGGAAGCGAGTAGACTGGTTGCTATGACTGGAACGAGTGTGACATGACTGGACCTGATTTGCCTTGCCTTGCCGTGGAGTGGCTATGACTTGGCTGGGGCTTTGGCTTCTTGGCTGTGACGAGGACGACTTGGCTGTGGCGAGGACTTGACACACAAACTTCCACCTATAACATAGACAATGCACCCACACCGACTGGACAAACACAACAGACTAAAGGCCCCGTCCAGACGGAAGCAAAGCCGGCTTCGTTCCTCAAACAAATCTCGTACACACAGAAGCGTTACAAGACTTGCGTGTGTCCAAAAGAAGACGCTGAGGACATTTAACGGCTGTAATGTATATGCCAAGTCTGGAGTGGCGCTGTGGGGCAGCCACAGGGAGTTAACGGAAAGCGTAGCAGAAGAATCAGCGAAGAAGACGGACATTCCAAAAAAAAAAACATTATTTCAATTTACAGAACAAACATGGCTTTGCATGTATCGAAACAACATGAAGAAGACGAACACAGGAGAAGTGACAATGGCGGGTGATTGAAGTACAACATCACTTGTTGAACGTGGGAATAAAGAAGCAAAATATTTTGCTGCAAAAGCATTAGCAAGCAAAGGAGGCTGCGCAAATCGACTACAACAAGGCTATCCGCCATTGTTGTTGACAGCCTGACGGTTCGCGCGCAGTCACGCGAGAATTGGCGCATACGTCATCAATCTGCGACAATGCGTTGTCATCGAGCTGCGGCCATTACATCATCACTGGAGGAGTATGGGCGCATATTGAAATCTTTCCACTCTGGAGCCCGGTTTCAAAAATTATCGGTTTCAAGCTTCGAAACCACGCCATTGTGTGGACGAACGGTCTAAACGGTAAGAAACTTGTGAGGATACATTGAAACGGGCTTTCGTGTGGACGGGGCCAAAATACACCAACGCTAATGAGACACACCTGGGGTAGGGAAGACACACATACAGGTGGACGTGGTTAGACATAACGAAACAAGGGAAGAAACCAGGAACACAAGACAAAAAAAAACAACCACAGACAAAAACAACAAGAACACCCATAACAAACAAAAACCCAACCCCCACAGAACCCAAACATGACATATGCAGGATATATGTGGACCTACCCGTGCCACGTTGCCTCTGAGGGGACCCCAACACTCTCAGAGCAAGCTCATACAAAGTTCCTCGCAAAGTCACCAGAGCTTTTAGTGTGATAATTGCTTCCCATAATAACTGAACATTTGAAATCCATAGAGTTCTCAAATAAATGTTAATTAGTAAAGTGCTTTTGGAGAATGGAAAAACTTGACGAACATTTTTGTAGGTTCAGTCACACTAGCTTCCTTCTACCTGTCAACCGCAAGCATGCTGATAAGTACACTGAACAGTAGACATCAAATATACAGTAAATTGACCTCTCCTTGAGCAGGTTGGTCCATTGATGGGATATACTGTATAAGTGTGTCAGCCATATTGAATGTGTCACATCTGTTTTGTAAACTAATGCAAGTCAATGGACTGAGATTTATAAATCACCTTTCTACAATGCAGAATGCCTCTAACAACGTATTGTCACTGCTATGTGAAAAACACTTATGTCCATTTTTTTATTTAGATTTATATGTTTTGGGGATGAAACTGAATGCAGGCATCCCAAAAATGTAAAAAATAAAATTTAATGGACAAAAGTGTTTTTTTTCATGCAATATGCACCTTCTAATATAATAAGGGGTTTATATACACTGTTAGCTGTAAACATGCGTGCAAACATTTTAAAAAAAATATTGTACATATCGTTTTTTGTGCTAATCTTTTGTATGTCATAAATATTTAAGAAGTAAACATTTTTAATCATCAGATTAAAAATGACATCTGTTTTTGGTGCTATTCTATTTCCCAAATACATGCAGACACAAATATTTGGGGAACAGATAGGTAGAAAAATTATGTATGTCATTTTTAATTTGATGATTAGAAATGTTTACGCCATTTTGTTTCGGATACAAGCACCAAAACAACACGTAAGTACTGTTATTGTGATGATAAATATTGAAATATTAGAAATTTAACCAGTGTCTAGATCCTAGATCGTAAAATGTGGCGCTCATGTTATATATTTAATTAATTTTGATAAGACATTTTGATTAGAGATGTCAGTACAAGTATTCCACTCTTGAGTAGTCCCCGACACTGATAACAAGTACCGATGCCACCAATACTTTGACCCATAAAATTTCCCCCAAAAACGACAGATCATTTTAAAGGAAAACATATACTGTATAGCACATTCCAATATAGCATTTTCCCCTGAAATTTCATAAAAATAATGGTAGTTTTCTATTCTAATTTCTAGTTCTTGAAAGGCCACAGATACCTTGAAATAAGGCATGAGACTCGCCAATCCTTAATTTTGATATTTTGTGATTTATATCAATTTAGCTACCGACAATTACTGTAGAGTGACTTACAGAAACGCCTTCCCTTGAGACAGTTGTTTTGATTTTCAACTGCTTAGTTAGCACCTTATCTTCCTGAAACCACCTACAAATATTGGTTAAGCAATCAAACTGTGAGCAAAATTATTGATTCGGGGAAATTTACCTATAGTACAGTAACGATTTATTTGTTTGGAGTCTGGTAATGCCACTGGAATTGACATCGTTATGCAGATGCTAGAATTTGTAATATTAGCCACAAAGTCAGCAAATTATGTTTGCAAAATGATGTCGTACCACTTTGCCACATTCAATATAGTGGCAATATTTACATATTAGGGGTGTTAACATTAGTGTGTTCATTTTGAGTTAATTTAAAGTTCCTTTAACGCCACTATTATTTTTTAACGTGCAAATAATGACCGCCTTGGAAAGCCTGTACTGGAGGAATTCCAGTCGCAATGCAGCAGACACGTCCACGTACAAAATTAGTCGTAAAAAATTTAAAAATAATTCATATATTTGTGGAGACTGGGGTCAAGATGTATTTTACCGTTTTAAATATGTGCAGAATTTCACAAGTCACTTCATGTTAAAGATTAGATAGCACTTAATAGAAAAAGAAAAAAACAAATTAAATTATGCCATCTAGTGGCAGAAAAATGACCTTAGCACAACTCAATATTACACTCAGTACAGCATATCTTATTAATTTTAACTCAATTTTATGAGTTATTATTAGATTGCTGTATCAATGACTAAAAGATGCAGCCATATTTCTATTAGTTTAACATTTTTATTGACTTTTGTTTTTTGTTTTTTTTTCAGGAGAGCTCAGTATTGTTCATTCGATTTGATATCATCATTGCTCTCCTTTTTAAAAAAAATAAAAATAAAAATAAAAAATGTTTTTTTTTCTTTCTCTCTTTTTTTTTTTTTTTTTTTACTTTTTTTTTAACTTTTATGTTAACAAGAGTATGAACACTTAGGAGGAAAAAATACTGTACACTTAGGGGAAAAAAATATTGTTCATTTTATTGTACATTTAGAACAGATATAAAATTTGGAATAATCGTGAATTAACTATTGAAGTAATGCGATTAATTATGATTAAAAATGTTCATCACCTGACACCCCTATTATAAATTCCTCATTTCATCTGTGCCCTAACAAGTGTACTTGGCCATACCATATCAATTTTCTTTGTTAGAATCGTAATGTCTGATGTACAGTATTTTATTTACGTGAACTTAACACACTTTGGTCATTTTAGCTCCTTCTGACAATGACAAGTAGCGAACACAATGTAAGTTGCCCATGCTGCTTTGGTTATTCAGGATTGTTTTTATTTTTATCTCCCGTCTTCAAATTTAGAAAATCATCTAATTGCAGAAACAAACATTATTGTTATTGGCCCGACTAGACAGCTGATAGCTTCAAGTCAGCACACAGTGGACTCCAGCCTGTGCAGCTGCTGAGACTTGCCATCCCCAGAAACAGAGACCTTGGCAGGGGACAGTGTTGAATCACATTGGGCCTCCAGCCCGGAGCCCTGTGAGTTGTGCTCAGCGAAGGAGAGAAGGGAGCTCGGCCCAACAGGAGACTTTGCTTGTCAGGCCCTGAGCGTGTTGTTCAAGTGTGTTCTTGTCCGTTTGTTTAAGTTTGTGTGTCAGTTGGTCTGCACCAGTGCGTGCAGTCAGTTGCTGTTGTGTGTGAGCGACTCCAGCTGCATCAAAATGTATAATGTTGCATGCATGTGTGAGTGGAAATGTCACTCACTAGGTCGCACACACTTTCCAAAATAAACGGCTCCCACTGAGGATTACTATTGATCCATGTGGTGCTCAGCTGCATTTAGAAAACAATCCACTTTTCTGAGGACTGTTAAAGCCTTCATGTCTAGTTAAAAAGCGTAAGTACTGTTTTGGGCGTACAGTTTTGGTGTCATACAGCGCATGTATGACAAATGAGGCTCTTACAGTTCTTGATTTTCCCTCCCTGAAGGGAAGATCTTTTCCTTGTCAAACCTGAAGGCTAGAAGATATGAATAAAATAAAGTGACAGCAAAAAATGGAGAAACACACAAACAAGATCAAATAAAGCGCCCACCTTGATTGACAGCCCGTACGCCTGCCTGGTTCCTGTCACATACAGATCGTGATTATAGAGTGCAAAATTCTGGGTAGACAGGCAGCGACGGTAGGCACGGTCTCCTCCCAGGTCTCTAACTTATTTGTGACCTGGATGTTTTTGTGTGTGTGTTGTTTTACGCTAAGTGCATAAGCGAGTGGCACACTCAGCATTTTAGTCCATTTTGACTGGTTACCATTAGCCTTAATCTCTAAATCTTAATCCTTGCAGAATGACCACTGTAGTTTATTTTGTTTTAGCACGTAAAGTGCAGCTGGCATTTCTGAAACACACTAATGTTTGCCATTTTTGTAGTTGTGCTTAAATGTCAAGAGTCAGGGCCCTACAGCACAGAAAGCACTTTTTTCAGATTGGTGTTTAGCCTACACCGAGCTCCATAAACTATAATGGCTTTATTTTCTCTCTCTCTCTCTTTTATGACAAATACCGGTATCAAACTCCAAAATCCTTAAACCAATAGTGATGAAATAATCTAAACTGGCTGGATCGGAAAAGGAGCCATCCTGACCACAAAAAGAGACCAACCAAATGCAAACAAAACAGGGGTCTCAAACTTGGGGCCTGGGACAATATTTTGCAGTCCCCTTCTTGGCATCAAAATTGTTGTTCAAAATTGGCTCATGACTGTATTCGTCAAATTGCTAATCTGAAGTAATACCAAGTGGAAGGAAATTATATTCTGTCACCCAGTCCCAGTCAAGTTTTCAAAACTTGCCATGAAGACAATGGTTGATGACAAGAACAGCCAAGTTCAAAGAAAGCAGGATGTCATGTTTTGTTTTCTGTGCGTTTCTTGTGTGTGTTTGTTTTTTGTTTGTTTTTTGGGTGTATTTTGTCTGGTTAGGGTTTTTGTTATGTGTTCCTTGTCTCGTCAAATATAACCACCTCCACCTGTGTGTGTGTCTTCCCTTCCCCGTTTGTTGACCAATCAGTGCCCTCAGCCACTTGTGTCTCACCCAGGTGTGTCTTGTTGTGTCAATCAGTGTGAGTGTACATAGTCTGCTGTTTTTGGTCAGTCTGTGTGGATGCATTGTTTCTAGCTGTTGGTGTTACGTGTCGTATAAGTGAGTGGCTTGTTTGTAGCTTAGCCTCGTCTTGTTAGCCATCGCCAGGCACAGTCCAATTGATCAGGTCACTGCTGCCATCTCACCCTCTTTCTTGTCTTGGTTTAAATAAACATTTCACGCTTACTACCGTCCCTGTCTTGTGCCATGCTTGCTTTACATTTGGGTCCAATCACCCGCACAACCCTGACACAGGAGGCCAAATGTATTTCTGTTGAGCACAGGGACATAATAAGGGATAAATGAAGCCCTACTGTGAATGTCAGCAAAGTGGCTCAAGGTCAGAGCTGCTCCCAAAACATCCACTTGGACTTTCCCCCTCTATTAAGAACTACATCTGGACTCTAAAACGTTATATCCACCCTCCTCCATGTTCCCACTACAGCCAGCGGATCGAGGCTATCTCCATGACAATGAGACGATATGCCTGGCGCAGCTGTGAATATGCATACATATCCACAACAACATATACATTCCTGTCTTTCAACGCCTTTGTTGTTGCGCAAATTCCTCACCCATTAACGTCACCTGAGCTGCAGAGCACTTTCGGACTGACTCCACCCAGTTCCACCTGATGCCCAATTTGGCATCTTTTTGTTTGAACCCAACCATTTTTCAAGTCAGAAAATGTGAACATTAAAATCAGAGTTCTGTGTATGCATGAAAATAAAGCAATTGTGAAACTGAGATGAAAAATCTGATATTACACCGACATTATCCATACCCAATACAATAATTTGAAATGTCCTGAAGAAAAAAATTAACTAACCTTGCCAGCAGGCTGAATTTTTGCGGTATTTGTAAGTTCACAAACTCCGGAGAATATATCTTGTAGCGCTCCCACTGATACGTTTGCAAATGAACTTTTTTTAGGTTGGACCAATCAGGCGTTGTTTTTTAGGTTGGACCAATCAGGGGTTGTTTTTTCATCCGTTGCCTTGATTCGTCATAACAAACGTGCAAAAATGCCACATTGTCCAATCAGCTCGAAGTATTGTACAGTAAGTCCCTCCTTTCCCAAACAGATCTGCCGAGTGAAGTTCCAGATTGATAATGTGGAAAAACTCCCTTGGGTGAATCACAATTATCAATCTGGATTGTGACGTTAAAAATAAACCACTGGTATACTATGTAATGGTAGATATGTTGAATGGAAATTAAAAATGAATTGAAAGTGAAATGAAAAATCAAGGAAAACAGCAGCAGGTAAAGGGTAAGAAAGTAAATAAAAAAAAGTCCTAAAAATATCTACTAAGGACTACAGCAAAAACATCCAAAGGCCAAAAATCTCCTGTTTGAAGAGGACTTCAGATGTTACACCAGAAGATGTAAAGCACTCATTAGCTGTAAGAATAGAATAGCCAAGCTGGAATTGGACATGCCCAAAAAATGAATAAATCTAAGATAAGCCTAAAAGATGATCGAAGAAAGTTTCCTCAACTGCTTCGACAAGGAACTAACCTTTAACAAAGTTATGGAAATTCTAGTCCTCAAAAAGCTCATCTGTGAAACTCAGTGACGTTAAGGTCATTGCTTGGGCTTGCTTGGCTTCTTCTGAGCTGAGATGGTCTCATTAATCTTCATTGACGAACATGATGGTTGCAGCTCAGAGGGTTACAAAAACATTTTGTCTCCCAATTGAAGAAAGTCACCAGCGTAATGGTTCACTTGCCTGACCTCTGTGCAGGCAGCGTGGGTTCAGTTCCTACTCACTGACGCTATGATTGTGTGTGTAAACGTTGTTTTTGTCTCAATATGTGCTTGACTGGTGAAAAGTCCAGGGTGCAAGCTGTGTTGTACTCTAAATCAGCTCAGAAAGACGGCATTTTGCTATATTTTAGACTTCAAATTTAAAGATATAAAATTTGATTTTTAATGAAGAATCAACACCAAGTGGGACACAATTGTGAAGTAGAACAAAATTTACACCATTTGATTTAACCAAATCAAATCAAACCAAAACAAATTTATTTTATTTTAATTTTTAATTTTTACAAATAACTGAATAGTAGATTATATGGAAGAAGATTATGGCCAGTGAAGGTAGATTTTTTTGGGGGGGGGGGGGGTGGGGGCAGGGTTCTCACTTTAAAGTCAGAATTCTGACTTTAAATGATAATTCTGACAATAATCTAAGAATTCTGACTTTAAAGTAGAATTCTGACTTTAATCTCAGATTTCTGACTTTTAAAGTGAGAATTCTGACTTTATTCTCAGAATTCTCACTTAAATCACAGAAATCTGACTATAAAGTGAAAATTGTCAGAATTCTCACGTTAGAATTCTAACTTTATTTTCAGAATTCTCAATTTCAAGTGAGAATAATAGTAGCAGTAGTAACCTGGTTCACTATTTGAAAAAAAAACTCATTTGAAATGCATTAAATGATTACAATAAGTCAAAATTAATGTTTATGCACATTCTTACTTTCATGAATGAAGTTTGAGTAAACCAATTTCAAATTCCCTATAGATGGTCTTCAAATTCATATATAATATTTTAGTAATAAGAGGCACAATTGATGTTTGTTTACAAGTGCTGTGTTTCAGTTGTCATGGAGTAACAAAATAGAAACTTTTTTTAAAGAGAAAAAACAAACAAAATAGAAACTTACTATTATCAGTAGACTTCACACTGATCTTATCAGCTGGATCGGGTGCGGAGGATACTTTGCATTTTATGCAAAATCAGTAATTGGCTGTAATGTCTTAATTTGCCCGATCGATCAATGACGTCATTGATCGGCTCTGTGAGATAAGACATTGCATGTTATCTTTAATGTTCATCTGTGTTTTTTTTGTTCTTTTTATTCTCCATGCATTTTAATTGGCATCAATTACACATGGGTTTTCGCTATTCATGCAGCCCCCTACTGCGAATGGCGGTGGGTGACGCGATAAAAAAGTTTTTTTTTTTTTTAAACAGATATATTTCTAATCTTGTGATTGACTCAGTGATCGATTATCATTTTTTTCAAACTTGATCTGATTGGCTGAAAAATCCTGATCATGCAATGCCTAATTATCAGTCTTTTTTTTCTTCTTTTTTTCAAAAGTTAATTTGTAATAAGTGCCGTTTTGGTGTTAAGATTGTTAGACAGATAGATGCAGTCATAATGTCACAGTTTAAAACAAAAATTACATACTGTATGTTCTGACACTTTTCAAACATATTTTCCATTCATCCATACGATATGCTTCGAAATGTTGTAAAAATGATTGTTATTAAATAATCAGGCAACGGTAATCCAACTTTTAAAACATCTTAAGTAGTTAGATTAAGTTATTTGTATTTATTTAAGTATGGTAAAACGTTTTTTTTTTTAAGTTTTCTTTAGAGCATGTGCATGTGTAAATTCACTGTGACTACTTTTAGCTAAATTTCCAAGAACGTCAGATTAAGTCACCTCGAGGAGTTTAGATCCTGATCCGGATAGCATTTCAACTGCAGAATCTATAGTTGGCAAGGTGATGTGTGTCAGCTATGCATAGTATAGTGTAGACATAGCATGAACATGTTTAAGAATAAACATGCCTGGTTGTAAATAAAGGAATCCCAGCAGTTTGTGTTTTTAATCATGGTTTCTTTTGCATTTTTAGTATTGGTGAATGGAAGTGACAGTTTTTAGGTTACTGTTATGTAGCTGGTACCCTTAAAAAAAAGTGCCATTACAAGTGAAAATGGCCTGTTTCATTTTACACTTGACAAGGTAAAAACACTTTACTGCTGTACTGACACAAACTTTACTGCTTGACAGAAAAGGGACTTTTGAGCTCTGCCATGGTTCAACTTCAGAATATTTGTGAACACTGACTTTTATATAACCTGGGCTAATAAAAAAAAGAAAAAAAAAAGAGATAAATGACATGCTGTGTACCACAGGCACACAGAACAGATTCTCATTTGTTAGACCTTGCCCGGAGCTACTGCTGTTATGAATCTTGTCCCCAGTCTCTGAATGGATATATTCATGATCAAGACTCTCTGGGATCAATAAGGTAGAAAAATATAATTACGAGTGACTTTAGAACAGCCGCAGCAGTCATTGTTTTCCAAAGGCAATTTAAATTTTTTATTTTATTTTATTTTCATTTTTTTGTGCTATTTCCTAATTCATGGCCCCAAAAGTACAAAAATCATACGGTGACAATGACAGGCCATTTGACCCCTAAAACAACAATCGAAATAAAATGTTTAATATGAAAGTGATATCCGTTACACACAGCCTCTAACCTCACATTACAAACACGAAAAACACTCGACCTCCCACTAATATTAAGGGAAGGTGAAAGTGTGTTTGACAACTCAAGCAATGTTTTTCTTCCCTTCACAAATTCTCTTTGATCCTCACCCAGCATTACAGGTTCCCATGTTGCGTTTTGTGCTTCCTTCTCTTTTCTCTAATTTGCTGCAGTGCATTTTTTTTCTCTTTGGACTTTCCCACCCGTTAATACAGTGACAACACATTTGGGGTGCTTTACTGCAGGTTTTCATAGGCATGTTGTTTGACAAATGAATTAGGAATCATTCAAAGTAATTTTAAAAGAACCGTTTCCTAGGCGATTGTTTAGATCCGGTAATCAAATCAGGTGTATTTTTAGCAGCATGCTTGGATAGTGGATATGCATAATATATATTTTTCAAGGGCTTTAATGGAGCACAAGGACTCTTATTTGCCCTCTAAATTTTGTTTCCCTCACTTGAGCTGCTCTGGCTGTTTAACACAGAAAGTGGTCAAGCTTTCCCACTTCCTGCGTTCTCAAGGAAAAAAAATCATGTCCTTCATTTTCTGGGTCCCATGCTCCATAATGATCTGTTCTGTCTCCCATAGGCAGGCCGTTACTATGGCAACTTGATGACGCTCTGTGGGAGAAGGGAGGGAGAGGAGAAGGGCGGGGAGGAGAAATGAGGAAGAGGTTCGCTGCACCAAAGATTGACTCAGTAGGGAAGATGACTCACTCTACTATCAAAAATCTAACACTCTAATGACTAATGTGTTTCTAAAAAATAAAATGTATGGTTAAATGTCACAGTCTCAATATTTGGAGTTGGGGAGAGTAGAGTGGGATAGAGAAAAATAATTTATAGACATATTTTAGAATATCAAAAAGAATGCTGGAGGGGCTTAACTGAGGCTACACAGGTTTATGATTTGGCTCTACCCTCCCAACCGAGCTGCGGTTTTGCGCCGTTTCTGATATCCATAAATCTTTACACCTTGTTATGCATCAATTTGTGAAAAAACTCAATTTAGTAAGTACAGGTACTAAAAAAAAGTAGAAGTACAGATTCAACTCCTTGCTGCTCAATGCAGGAAATTGAATTTTGGATCGCTACTGCCACGTGTGGATGAAAAATGAAACTACACACTCCCTTCTTCACATACACAATGCACGCATGACGTCACATCCACAGACAGATGATGGGAAATTCGAACCAAATCTAGTCCGATAACTATTGGCCAGGGGCATGCAGGAGTATTGTGAACAGCTAAGTGTTACTCTGCTAATAAGAAGTTGTTCAAGTCATAAATGGTCAAATATAAATGCTATTGTAAATATATTTTGGGGCAAATTTCTCCATAGAACAGCTTTAAGTGAAGATAAGAGCATTACAGACAGTGAAATGTACATACATTCAAAAGTAAAAATGAATTTCTTCATAAATTTACAATTCAAGTTTTAATAACTTGGAAAAATTATGAAAACTCCCCATCACACAAAATGGTGTCCCTCTTTTATTACCTTGCGTAGCGCTTACACTGAAGAAAAAAATATTACTGGACACACATTTTAACAGTTTGTATTTATAAAATTACCTAATGATAACAACTGAAAAAAGATACCTTACCTGTTTCTGTTTTTCATAAATATATGTATTGGTTTGTGTTCCCCATTTGTTTATTATTATTATTATTATTTCTAAATCTTGAGTTTGGGGGTGCACTATAATTTTGGTGTCAAGATTTTACATTTCAACAAAGTACTGTATTTGAATACACCCCTATAGCTTGTTTATAAAAGTGCATACAGAAAAGTGATAATCGTTTAAATGTAAAGGGTGTATTTAGGTGTATTTGAGCACCCCCAAAATGAGCTAGAAACGTCCCTGACCCAGACTTCACAATCGCATTCTTTCAGTGAACTTCACTGGCGTTAGGACCCGGGGCTGACTTTCGTGGGAAGTCCGCTGCTGTTGGCGGGGCAAGGCAGAGCAGAGAAACCAACACGCACATAGCCACGCGCGCACATACACGCGTGCGCAAACACTCACTGAGCTCGTCAGTGGAAGAGCGCAGTGAGAGAGAGAGAGAGAGAGAGAGAGAGAGAGAGAGAGAGAGAGAGAGAGAGAGAGAGAGAGAGAGAGAGAGAGAGAGAGAGAGAAAGAGAGAAAGAGAGAGAGCGCATCGGAACGTAGCGGCTCGTGTGCGCGTGTGTGTATGCGTGTGAGTGCGTGTGTGTGTGCGCGTGCGCGTGTAGGTGCGTACGCGCTCGTTCGGCTGTAGAGACGACTGGCGGGGCGGACATGGAGGGACTCGGGAAAAACGCTGGGAAGTGACCGAGCGCCGAGGCGAAGAGGGGGGACGGAGAGAGCGAGGAGACACAGACGGATATACGGGAGGAAAGACGGAAGGACGGAGGGTGAAAAGTCTGACAGAGGATAGGAAGAGAGTGAAAAGCGGCTCGCCTGGAACGCAGCAGGATTCTAAGGTGACTTTATGGCTCTTTTGGTTTGTGTGCGAGGGTACGTGTGAGGTTGACACGCGCTGCTGTAAAGGGAGCAGTGGAGGTGTGTGAGCGAGGGGGTCACTTTAAAGTGTGTGCGAAGTATAGTCTTTTGGCTGTTCTTTCCATATGCTCTAAACAGAGGGGGCTGTAAAGTGTAAAGAGAGCTGACCACGGTAAACTGGAGTGAAGGGGTCCAAAGGAGCGGATACTTACTAGTACTACCACAACAAACTAAACACTCACTTCCCTGCTAGGAACTCAAGTAAGCTCAAGTAGCTAATTTAACCACTCCACAAACACTTACACTCACTCATGTGTTTTGAGTTTCTGTTATAATGTCACCCTTGAAAGAATGAATACTCTTTTCTCCGGAAACTTGAGTGACAGTGAGTGACAGTGAACGCAGCTTCCTAACTTGTAGGAGCATCTCTCTCTCTTTTCTATGTGTGTGTGCGCGCGTGCGTGTGTGTGTGTATGTCAGACAGCAAACAGGTTGAGGGAGGCAGATCTGATCAAACGCACAGCAACAGAGGAGCAAGCGTGGCACAGGCTGAGCAGCAGCACATTGGATTACACACACGCGAATACACACGCACACACGCACGCACACATTCTCTCAAGCTCTGTGGCCATCAGAACAGCTGGGAGAAATGTGAGTGTGTGTGTGTCAGTGCCTGAGAGCGTTTCACTTGATGCATGCCCCCCTTCCTCTGCACGTGCAGGGCTGTTTGCTTTTGTATTATCTTTTGCTTCCGTGTGTCCATGTGAGATGTGCTAAGGAGTCTAACGTCTCCTGGTGTGGAGAAAAGAAGGAGAGAAAAGCGATCAGATGACCAAAAAATAAGGCAGATGTGAGGAGTAATCCCCTTGGCGAGAGATGAACACAGAAGGGAGGGTCGAGATTTTAGGACAGGAGGAGGAGGAAAAAGGCAAGGCGGAGATGGAATGAAGGAGACAGGGCCTGACGTGCTCCCTCCAGGAGTGCTCAGAGTGCCGCTCATTCATAATTCACCTCCATGGCAAGCGTTCATTCACATATTGACCCCCCCATGGCTGCGCTCAATGGAGCTCTCAACCTCTCCACCTCTTGGTGTCTCTCAATGGACACCCCTGTGGCGCGGCGTTCAGCTAGCACATATCGCCTCTTTTTCAGCATCTCATAGTGTTTTTATGATTCTTTAGACGGCAGCACTTTTTCAGCCGGAATCTCTGATGTGAGATTAAGTTGTGTAAATTGAATATTGAATTCAGACTCCACCCTAGACACAGATAATTGGTATGGATGGCTCAGAGGGTTAGTGCTCTCACTACAAGTGTTGTTTGTCGGATTCCCCTAACACAGCTAAAGCAGCCTATTATGGATCTATAATTCATGTGTGAATGAATTGAATAGTCTGTGTTTGGATAAAAGCATCAGACGGCTTCTTGGATGCCAGGGCATGATTTATTCAGAGTAAATACTCAAAAATGGCTGTTTTGATGTTTCTGATTGTATCATTTGTGACTGGAACTACACTGTTTACGCCCCACTACTGTGGTCTGGTCTGCTGTGATCTATGAACCGTGAATACTTGTCTGAAGTGCAATGGGGAAAAAAAATAATATATTCTTTTAATTATTTTTTTTATATATATTATTCATTCTTTGTGGGAATGCTGAAATTTAAACTTGCTTCAAAAATTCACATCTTCCGGGATATATATCGTCTGATTTCACATTACTTACAGTATTGGCACAATTTAACGTTAAATATCAACTTTTCCCCATTCATTTTCAATGGGACTGACATTGAACTTTTTGTAAGTCCCACTTTCCACGCCCACTTCCATACATACAACTGATCATCATTACCAGTTCTGTGATACTGCTCAGTGCCGCACTTGGTAAACTGCATAGTCCAGTAACCAGGAGGTTATAGGTTCAAATCCTACCTCTGACTGTAAATTGCTGAAATATCCATTTCCATTATGGTTAGAGTGTCCGCCCTGAGACTGGGAGGTCGTGGGTTCAATTCCCGGCCGGGTCATACCAAAGACTATAAAAATGGGACCGATTGCCACTCTGCTTGACACTCAGAATTAAGGGTTGGAATTGGGAGGTTAGATCACCACATGATTCCCGAGCGCGGCGCTGCTGCTGCTCACCGCTCCCCAGGGGATGGGTCAAATGCTGAGAACAAATTTCGCCCCACTTAGCTGGGTGTGACAGTGGATCAGTGGATCTTATCTTATCTTATCTTATCTTAAGTGGTACACATGTATACCAACTGACTGATCATATCAGGAAATTGATATCATTTCACTGAAATGATTAAATGCATGTTAGTGTTTAGCATCAGATGCCACATTTCAAAGTAAATACTCTATTAGCCATTTTAAGTTAGTTCAGTGGTTAGAGTAATTGCCTTCCATCACGGAGTACCTGGGTTCAAAGACTGGTTGGACCACATTTTATTACTTTCATAATTTATCTTTCAATTTACTTCATAAGCACATGCATTTAAATCTTAACATTCAGCTTTTCAGCATTCACATGCAATTTCTGCGGAAATTGCACTTTGTCTAGTTATATTATTTATGTTTTTTTTTTTAAATATATGAATTTCGGAGTTTAGGTTTTAGTTCCAATATATTATATTTGATATATTTAAGGGTATTCAGCATGTTTACACATAGGTATTTATAACAATAAAACAATGATAAACCAAATGTATATAATGCTTTTCTTAATAGTCACACACACTTAATGTACAGTACAGAAATAGACAAAAAATTAATGCATAAATAATATTAATAATTTTACCCCCTCCAAAACGCATTTTGTCTGAACACAAGAAATCTTAGAATAACAATAATTTGATACATTAGATGATGATCAAGCAGGACATTGCTCCAAATGTGCATTCTCGGGCGAAGGAGTTTCCGTCGTGCTTGAAGAATACTTTTCCCTTTTTTCTTCATCGCCAACTATTCCGAGCAGATGGCAAAGATAGTCCGCCTCCATGTTTTTTTTGTTTTTTTTTCCTAGGCTCACGTTTGATCACGAGTTTTAGTGAATTTCAGCTTCCCTGGAATCACCACTGAAAATGTTGAGTAAAAGCACCAAGTGGGTGTTTGTGTATATGATGCATGTGATCTAGTGGCTACAAATAAACATTCCACTGTTTCGTCTGTGGCTCCCCCATGTTTTTTAAATTTGATTTGAAAATTCTCAAATGAGTCACACTCAAGTCAAGTCTGCATTTGCTATGCTGACAGCTGCTATTGTGTTCCACAGCGAAAGCAAAGAAACAGACACAGTTCATCCAAAGGAGCGTGAGGTACTTTTCCTTCAGAATTCTTGATCAGGACTCAGCCTGCGCTGTTGTCAAGGGTTTGATTCCCTATGGATTCAAGCGCACCAAATATAGTAAAACTAATTAAAGACATGGTTCACACCCATCAGGGAAAAAAAATCATTGCATTCTGCGTTTTGATGGAAATCTCATGAGCTGCGTTGCTCTTGATGGAATAATTTTCACAACTCCCAGATGTCATCAGTAGAAGCAATTATTGAGGCTCAGATGTTTGAAGAGAACAGAAGAGAGCAATAAAAGTTATCACAGTGTAGTGCTACCCAAGGTCACATTTAAACCTAAACATACCTCACATCACATTTACTGCATTTCTAATAATGCATATTCCCCTTAGACCACAGCACCTATCCATCCATTGGTGATGTTTTATATCTCAAACTGTACCGATGACCTGTTCCCTTGTGACTCTGAGCACGAAGATGTTGTGCTTTTTACCAGAGGTTCCACTCATCTTATATTTTACAACTGTAAATCCTTGCGTCTATGCTATGACCTTGGTCGCTATGACAACTGCAAACTGAGTGGGTCAGCTTAACTCTATTAGTTCCTACACAGCAACCCCAGAGTACAGTTAGCCGCTGGTTGTAGAGCAATGTTACAGATTGGAAACCTAAGAAGTGAGTGATAGTGGAGTCTAAAACAACATCAAGCAGAGCAGTGGGTCACATAGCAAGCAAAAATAAAAAATAAAAAACACAATCGTCTGCTATAACATCTATCCTTTTATTCATCAACTGACTAGCCAAGCCAAGTTTTCCAGCAATTTTGAACTTCCCATGTAATATATTATTCCCATATTGGCCCAGAATGAGTTTCTCTGACATGTCCTGTGTCTTGTGGTCGTCTGTAATGTGATCCTCATTGCCAGGCAAAACGCTACGGTTAATTGCATAGCCTACCAACTAGACACCAATGATTTACACTGCCATATTGCGTTGTGGTATTTGCAATACAAGAGCCGATGATACATATCTCAGAAAAGGTTAAATCTTCTTTCAGTGAACATCACTGATTTTGTCATTGTCTTAAATCATGTATGCAGGTAAAATGTAATTTTGCATGCTATTGTACTTGCAGTGTTTAGCGCGTCAGTAAAAAATTGTCATCTGCTAGCGGATGCATTTTATAGAATTTCCTTTGCTAAAGGATTCCAAAATAATTGCCCCAAAAATCCCCTTTTTCAGGATAGTTTGGTTTACAACAGCACTGACGTACGACGGTTTCAGCTAGGTGATGAACGACACATGATAAACTAGCTTGCACAGTGTTATCTTGTACTTCTGTTAGCGAGGTGTGGGTTTGTATAAGATTCTGATGGTATGATAGTAATCTAGGGTGATCACATTTTCAAAATTAACTAATTTTCTCCCAATAAACATATAAATATGTTCTATTCTAAATATTACCATGCTCCCAAAGACGTATTTATATGTTTTTAAAATGTTTTTATTTGTTTATGCTTGAGCATACAGAAAGCTTTGACGCAGCCTCTGAACTGAAGAGAATTGTTTAAGCAATGGTAGTTATCACAAAAACGGCCAGCAGGTGGCATCAGAGTAAAAGAGATTGACCAGGGCCATGTTGCAAAAAAGCTCATTTACTCACAGTTTTAAAAAGATTTGTGAATAATGATGCCATTTTGCTATATTCTAATGCTAATTGCTGAAAAACGGAGACAGGTTCCATGTTTTCATCATAGCAATAGAACACAATATTCTGTGGGCCTTGCAAAATCTGTCAAAATCCAGTAAAACAGCAGGGAGCGAAGGGGGTTACTTCAGTGAAAATGGCTGGGAGTGAATGAGTTAAAAACCGGTAAATCAAATATACAGTAAATTCTCCCCAGAAACTATTTATAGCAAATCTATCGGGTGACAGTTCAACAGTTGTAAATAGTCAATGCAGTCACCATCATCCAATCTTTTTGTGCCCGGTACTGGGCAGCTATTGGAATTTGGCTGTACGTCTGGTCACCCTATATTTATTTAACCTTGAGCAAAAATATGATGGTTTCACAGTTTCACTGTATTTCAATTACAGCTTTGAAATATAATCTTTTGAAAACGTATGGGTAATTACCACTTTATCAGGTCACAATTTACAGTAGTTACTTGACTTGAGTGTGCTTGTCAAGGGTGAAGCTGGACATACTGCTGTCAGTTGATTGGTCAACAGAGAATTGTCCACATTCTTTGTGGTATAAAACAATGCATAGAATGTAAAGGAAAATGAGCTAAGACTATTGCCATATATCTTACACATTGTGGAAACACCAGCTTGATCGTGGCTTCCAGCTCTTTAGATTTGTTCCCAATAATGCTAGCTAGTCTAGTTTCTATCTTTGTTTAAAACAAAGCGCATCAAGTTAAATCAATCTTTTAGCACTGCAGTGGAAAAACAGTGTGGCCAAGTGATCAAGATAGTTTTAAAGAATAATGGTCCTTTGTATCCCCGAGGTTCTAATAGTCTTCAATAGGTCCTCTGTTGATATGAAACAGACAGTGACAGGCCACAGGCCGAAAAATCACCTCCCCACTTAGACGCCGCAACCTCGCATAGTGATACACAAATACACACATGCATGAACACAGACCCACACACACTAGCATTAAAAGACGTCAGCTAGTGTAAAAATAGAGCTCACAAACAGAGAGAAGGGGTTTTATGTTTACAGGAGGTGATGTCATGTTTGGTATAAATCCATAACAGACAAATTGGAGGGCATCAGCGTCAGCCTCCTCAGCCTTGGCCTACTTTTAGGTGCTTCTAAAGGCGCTGCAGAGTTCACGGAAATGTTGTTTGTGCGTATTGTTTTCCGTGGCAGAGGAATGCACAGAATGACGCTGCTGCGGTTGCCAAGCAACGCGGGGACGTGGGCGGAAGGATTTCCTGTCCTTAGGAAGCTTTGTTTATGAGAGTTTGTGTGCATGCGTGCGTGTGAAAAATTGAGTGTGCATTTCAGTATTATGCTTGAGTGCTTGCGTTTGAATTTTTTACTTTAATTATAACCACTAAATGAGTGGTTCTTCAACTGAGTTCGATCGAATCCCAGGGGTTCGATGAGTCAGTCTCAGGGGTTCGGCAGAGACACACCTGTTCCATGATGATGTGTATAGCTTGGCTATCATTGGCTGCAGGTGAATTTGGTGCGCTCAGTCGTTTACTTGTGGCTATTGTGATGGTACGTTGTGTGATTTCTTTGTTATTGTAATCCCTTCATACTATGTTGAGCAAAAAAAGAAAGTGGTCGGACAAAAATGTGCAGTACAAATTCACATATATGAGTAAAAACTTTCATGTTGTCTTCTAGTTAGACAGTCAGTCATTTTTTTCTTTTTAAAGACACTAAGATTTGTATTTACCTTTACAATCCTTCTGAGGATGTGGAACCAAAACTCGTAAAAGTAAATACAAAGCTTATTGTCTTTAAAAAGAGAAAAAAAAAACACAATTGGCTGAATTCACATACCGCATTTTCACGATCATAAGGCGCTTCATATTAAAAGACACAGGTTCAGTTACTGGTGCTATTTCTGTATTTAACACACACATAAGGCACTATTGGGCGCAGTAACAGTTAATTATACGCTAGCTCAAAACATATAGTAGCATGCTTTCACGCTAAAAATGCAGCGGAGCCAATCTGAGTTTGGTTCTACTTTATTGAAGTATTTTACAATGTAAACAGTGAGTTCGGTTATACTTGAAGTGTTTAACAATGTACTCATGTTACTTTTGATCAACCCTCGTCCACAAATCACTCAAAGTCCTCATCTTCTGTATCTGAAACAAACAGCTGGGCTAGTTCTCCATCAAACACGCCAGGTTCCCTCTAGTCATTGTAGTATTGTCAGAGTGAGTCTTGGTCAGTGCGGCTCCTCAGAAATGATACCGGCTTTTGCGAAAGCTCGATTAGTGCAAGCAGACATGTTTAGACCAGGTAGCATCCACAATCCATTCACAAATTGTGGCGTAACTCGCTCTAGCACCAAGACGTCCTATTGTATGTTATACACAGGAAACCCGGCCCTGGTTGAGGACTGGCAGGCATGAGAACCCAATAGACTCACGCCATCTTTCAGTTGAGTCTTTCGGGTTCTCATGCCTGCCAGTCCTCAAAAAGGGCAGGGCTTCCTGTATATAAGCAATATGCCGGCACGGCTGCACTTGACTGTCTGTGTTGGAGCACTCGGCAGAGATGCTCCCACACAGAAAGTCAAGCGGAGCGCTTACTAAAGTTGCACAACAACATTTACAGATTTTGGAACTCGGCGCACTTCACTATAAGTCGCATTGTCAATTTTTGAGAAAACTTAAGACTTTTAAGTGCACCTTATAGTCGTGAAAAAATACCGTACAAAACAGAACGTATAGTGTTCCACAGGGTTCAATTCCAGAGCCTCTGCTGTTTTTGCTTACTGATTTTGCAAGGCCCAGAGAATATTGTGTTCTATTGCTATAAAAATACAGGGAACCTACCAAAAGTAAGATTAGAAACTTGTCTTTCATCAGGAAAAAAGAAAATATTTCTATCTATTTCCGTTTTTTCAGCAATTAGCATTAGAATGTAGCTAGGTTTAATCATTATTCACAAATCTGTTTAAAACAGTGGGCAGCTTTTTGCAACTATGACCCTGGTTGATCTTTTATACTCTGTTGCCCCCTGCTGGCCGTTTTGTAATAACTACCATTGCTTCATGCATTCTCTTCAGTTCAGAGACTGCATTGAAGCCTTCTATATGCTCTTGCATTAACCCCCCCCCACCCCCCCCGCCCCTAAAACTGTATAATAGAACGTATGTATACGTTTTGGGAGCAATTGAGTTAAGATGCATGGGATTTGGAATACAACACAATGCTTTCTGAATTCAAGGTGAAGAGAGACAGTTTCGATAACAACTGTCCCTGTTCATCTGGATAACATTTAAACCCTATACTAATGTCTTGAATTTGGGGGAAAAAAAATCATATTCAGTGAATGCACATAGGAAACTGGTGAATTTCAGTACCTGCAATAAGGTTAAGAACCACTGCATTAAAAGAAAGTTACAGAAAAATGCACACTAAGTGTAGATTGAAGATGCAGAAAAATGGCTGGGGAAAAAAAAGCCTTTTCGCGTCTGTAGAATTTGGACATGTGTTGCATAACTCCTCTGGCCGGGTCGGATGTGAACTCCTCCTCTTCAACCCCAAACGCTCCCACCGTGACACAGCCACAGCACTCACGCCAGCCTGCCTCTGTGCTAATGATGTCATCAGAATGCCTGGTTTTTATGTTTCCTCTCACACATGAGATTGCAATTATGTGTTCTTGCCCTGCAAGCAATCACAAAAACACACACACACACAGACTCATGGCGCGCGTGTCCTGCAGGCGTTGGACCTCGAGATTACGTAATTGACATTGAATGAATGGGGTGACGTCAGACTGGCGCTCTCATAGTTGCCTCGTCTTTCTGGCTAGCTACAGTGATGTCACAAATGGATGCAGCCATACACAGAGGGTGTTTGTGTGCTGATTCACGAATAATCACGTGTGAGGACAAAAATGACCTCAGAAACCTTCTGATTTGTTTCATCTGTTTATTCCTCCCCTGCTTCGGCCCCCATTAAAGTGACTTGTCTTTCTTTTTGGTCCAAAGTTCCCAGCAGCATGTTGACTGATGTCCTTGTTACACACACATAGGTTACAGACTCATTCAGCCCCTTTTGAGTGGCTCTTGTTTGAAATTGATACCCCTGTTGTCTCTCAGCTGGTAACTCCATCCCCTTATTGACCTTCATCTGTGGCCGTTTGACCTTTTCTAGATTCTCATTCAGTGAAAGCCAACAATGCGGAGGGGAGACGGAGAAGATGCGGTGTTGATTTGACAGACCGCCCGGTTCTTATTTTAGAAAAGCATCACACTACGTCACAGAAAAAGAGAGTGCGGATATGTCGGTTAGCCTTTTATGGCGATCTACCAAAATAACTCTTTGAGCTCACAGTTGGAGTTTTGTTGTAGACACGAAATGTGGATCTGTTTGTGTCGTGTTTTTAATGGATTGGTTTGTTCTTTGGGCATTAATGTCCAAGCTCTGCACGTAACCCATCAAGTGGATGGCTAAATGGGAGCATTTAACAAATGTATATATACACACATACACACACACACACACACACACACACACACACACACACACACACACTCACACAACAAACACGGTTTGTCTTTCCATTATCTTGTCCCACTAACTTGCTCTAACCTCAAACCACAAACCGAAAGCAAATAATTCCACACTTAAACAGTTTCTGAATCGAGTACTTTCATCACAACACTCACTCAAGTTGAAGTTCTACACAGACTTTTTACAAATTAAAAGCAGAATCTCCTATCAAAGGAATAATCACGGTCATGATGTTTCCACGAAGACTAAACCGCAAATCATTTCCACAAGCCACAGAACCATGCACATTGAACAGACCTATTTATTACCAGTGATAATTTGGTCAAAGAAAAATTTTCGATATATTTTTCGCCCTGAATTTTTTTTTCCAGACGAAAATTAAACAAAAACTAAAGCAGAAGCCATTCATTGAGACGATAACTATAACAAAAATTTACTGACAATTTTGTCAATGACTAAAACGAAAATGAAAACAACAGTGACGAAAATTCACACAATTCAATCAGAAGGAACGAAACGCGGTTGGGAGAAAAGAACCACTCAGAAACTGTTCAGTGTTCACAGCACTTTATTTAATGTTCAAACATGTTTACATTCATTGTGCAGCTGTAAGATTAATCTCAAGCAATTATGCACTTTTTTATTTAGGTGAAAAGTAAGTTATATTATTGTCAGTTCAACATGTTTCATTGAAACAATAAAGACACCGTTGTATTAAATGTGTCTCGCGTGTTAAAATACAGTTACAAATAGGTGTGTTATAATTTTCTGTATAAAAGTTGAAATTTTTGCTAAAGGAAAATATTGACTATTATAACTAAAACTTTAAATAATTTTAGTCAAAAGACTATAACTAAAACAAAATTAAGATTTCTTGTCAAAATTAACACTGATTTATTACCATTTCACAAATATAAATTCATTTCATGTATCCATACAGGACAATCCAAGACCGATACCAGTACGAGTGCTGAACTCTTCAGTACTGACCGATACCGAGACTATGGTGTTGATTCAGATTTCCAAAACAGATTTGGTTCGATTCACAAGGGCCCGATTCGATTCACAATTCTTTTTTAATTCAGTTAAGGATTTCACGCACGTATATATATTTTTTCAAATAATTGTAAATATAAATAACAAATATTCTAAATTGTTTTGAAGTGCAAAAAGTCAGGTCTTTCGTAAATATGACAAAACACTTATACTTTTGTGGAATGTAAATTGCAAGAAAATTGCAAGATACAAAAAAAACAAAAAAACATTTAGGCCTCTATTTTCGCATGAATTTATGGGAAAACGTCGTCGGATCAATTTATGGTTTTATGAATCGATATTGGGCTATGAAAAGGAAAATCACTTCGATGAATTGATATGTTTAAACCCAGCCTTAACCATTACCAAGTGTTGATACCACTAGTCTTTGTGATACATAAAATCCCCCACCTCCCCCCAAAATGACATAACTTTGAAGAAAGACTTATATCTCATGTGGCATTTTTCCTTAAAAAGGCATGAAATGAATAGCAATTTTTATCATATTTATTCAATTTTTTCATAAAATACATATTTTGTATATAACACACACAATCAAATTAATTTAAATAACTAAACAAATTCTTAATGGGCATCTGTCAGACATCTGTGCCCTATGCCTCGGATCGTAAAACAACTGTGTCAGCCTCCGGCGCAAGTACCATTTCCTTGATATGAGGTCAGGTATTGGCGCGATACCGCTACCTGGTATCGGAACTTGCATCCCTAAATAAAAAAAAAAAGAAGACGTTTTTTTAAACATGGATCACACTTTAATGGGAGTTCAAATGTTACAATGTTACTATTGAATTGAAATGGGTTTTGTTCCAAATTCCAGATTCCATTGTAGGAAATTATTACAATTAGGAATTGTCGAGGGATACCAGGTATCGGTATCGAGCTGATACCCAGCCTTATTTCAAGGTATCAGTTCTCCGACTTTTGGCCGTTTTTTACGATCAGAAACTAAAAATTAGGAATTAGAAGAATCAAAATTGTTCATTATGTTCATGTAAGTTTAATGAAAAATTGTATATTGGGATATAGACAGGTCTTTTGGTCAGTTGTTGGGGGAAATGTTATATATCAAAAGGACTAGTGATATCGACACTTGTTATCGGTGACTATACTCTAAAAACACGGGTCAAAAATGGACCGATTCTATACTATACTATGAGTCAAGAAATGAATCTTTTAGTGTAAAACAAGTCATAAATATTGGTCAGATCCTTTGCTTGGGTAAAAAAATTGGGTCATTTTTTATAAAAAAAAGCCCAGGAAGTTGGGTCAAATTGATCCATAGAGTGGATCGGTCTATTTTTGATCCATAATTGGGTTTTTAGAGTGTACTCAAAAGTTGAGCACTCGTATTGGTATTGGTCTGAAAAAAAGTGGTATCAAACAACCTTCATTACATTCGATAGAAATGATGAACCGAATGATGTGTTTGTTATGCAAAAGTACGCCAAACCGACACACACGACTAAAGTAAATATATACACGCACCCACACACGCGCGCTGCACCCCCACCACCAGGAGTCCTAGAGCCTTAGTCAGCGTCTGTGTGTCCATGCGTGGGCCTGTTCCCTGGCAATGTAAGGGGGGGAAAATACCTTCCCATATGATGTAAGCACCCAAATGCCCGTGCGTGTGTGTGTGCATAATTGCAAGCTTGTGTAAGCGTGTGATGGTCATTCTTGGAGATAGGGTTTACGGTGCTCTCCACTGCAGCTAGCTTTTTTTCTAATGAATCCACAGTACAGTGCACTTTCTAAGTTTGATTAACACCCACAGCAGAGCGCAATGTGGCCCCCTAGACGAGATTTTATATGGCGCCCCCTCCATCGGTGGTTTGCATACCCTTACAAAAGAAATGCCATCCAATTTTTGAGTATTAATGATAATAATGTGAAGCAGAAAACATTAGCTAACTAGATTGTATATAGTACAACAAATAATAAAAGCGTAAATAAGGCCAATGATGACACAGAATGACACGGACACACAATATACAACAGTAAAGACCTTCTCCATGCCGCCAAGCTACCGAAATATAAAAGTGGTTATTTACTGATTTGCATATCGTGCTGAGGCTAATCGTTCCGAAGCAACTTATCAGCTTAATTGTGCACTGGGCTAAATTACTGACACAGTGCAACTCATGCTTCATTTTATTACTGTATCTCATTTGGCTTTGGAGTTATCATTTCTAGCAGTATTAATTGGGCATTGCTTTACATTTCAGTCTGTTAGCTTTTTCATTTTCATTTTAATTAATTGTATAATAACTAGTTTTTATATAATCAATAAAATATCAAATGCAAGTAAATATTGATCAATGAAGGTGACCCAACCTCCCCCCACCCTTTTTGTGACTTCTTTTCACAGCATTTGCCTGCCTAATGTGTTAACTCTGACAGAAAATTCCGCTTCCAACAATTGAATAATGGGGTCGGCTTTCTGGGATCTGTGTTTACATCAGCGTAAAAATGTAAATATTTAAAGTGTATGGATGGAAGGCAGTGCATACATGAAATTTTTGTGTTGTTAACTGACATGATGACCAACCAAAGAATATCCACTTATCGAAAAGGTGTGTTTTAACACCCAGACTGCTTTATTTCCACCTCATTCACTATTGAATCTGTATTTTGTTCATCCATGATAAAAAATAAATAAATAAATAACGCAGGTAGTCCATAATTCTGCCTCTCGTCATACTAATGAAAAATAGTACAGTATTATAAGTGGAAGACCATCTACAAGAATAGAGGATCTGCTTTATCTCACTTTACGTATGTATTTTATACTTTGTACCTTATTTTTGCTAATACAATAATCCTGTGATGACCTCAATTGTAAAATGAGTAAAAACGTTGAATGCATCTGATATTTCCTAAAGAAATGTTGACCATAAAGATGATTTGGTTCAATGATGTGACAAGTCTATTTATTTGTATACTTGTCTTACCGGTAATTAACTGAAATGAAATGATGCAGTATTTTACAGGTAGTCATTTATTATTAATTATTCATGACTTTCCACATCACTTGGTCAATTTTCTCCCATTTCCTTCCCTTTCCTTTTAATTCTGTTGGCCATGTGCATCCTCCTTATATGGCTTTCTGGAATTAGTTCCTTGCTTGCTCTTTAATATAATGGATTTCCTCCCTCTGGGACAGTACCTGATTATTTGAACTGTTCCGCTGCACCTCAAGAAACCCATGCCAATTAGAAAACTACACACCAATTTACAAGTTACCTTTCCTTTTATAAACTCTTGAAAGAATTCATAGAGGCTAATTTCAGTCAATTTTTTTGCCACATGCTTAATCCTGAGTCAGCTCAATTAAATAACACAAGGCATTGTTGAGCATGCACAATACACTCTAAAAAGAGCTGGGTCAAAAGTAACCCATTTATGGATAAAAAAATGGACCGATCCACTTTATGGGTCTATAATTTGACCCAACTTTCTGGGTTGTTTTATACAAAATGACCCAATATTTTGACCCAAGTAAAGGATCTGACCAATATTTATGAGTTGCTTTACACTAAAAGACCAATTTAAAAGACCAAGTTGGGTCAAATTGACCCAAGTAGAAAATCGATAAATTTTTTACCCATAGTTGGGTTATTTTTGACCCAACTGTTTTTAGAGTGTAGGGATGAGGGGCTAATTTCAAATAAACCTTTTGTAGGAAAGTAACTTTATCTGGAACCTCTTTCTCGTGCAATTAGTTACATGTTCACCTATTTGATTTTGTTTACGTTTGTGAAGCACTTACAGTCATCTTCATTCATGTCATCTTTTTATTGCTATTTGTCAGATAGAACTGAATAAATTGACAAGTTTGTGATAGGCTAAAGCCCCCTTTGATCCTACACATGCTAATGTTTTGATAGTTGGGTGTGTCTAACACTTATTAACTATTACATAACAGGGTTGATTAAAAGCTGTGCCAAAAATTGGCTTGTCACTGCAATGTGAAATGTTTGAAATGTGTAAAAGTGATTCAACTCAAGATTTGCTTCAGACTCATAATGGCACACTGAGTCATAATATTTTGGTGTTGTTGTTTTACATGAGCTATCAGTTTTGCCAGATTTGTGGTCTAAAATGCATTCAGCATGTACAGTATCTCAAACATGCTGAGAACAGTTGTAATTTGCAGCAAATTCCAACATAGTAATCATTGCTGGATTTTGATCTGGTAAGGGGCATAATGGTTGATCGCAGTGGAAATGATCTTTCTGTCGTGTCTGTTGCTAAGCAACACTGTCACAATACCCTTGTGACCTTTCGACCTCAGGCGAGTGTGGTTTTACTGTCTCGGTCTCCACAGCCATGTGTGCTTAATGCTATCTGGGATGATGGCGAGACTGACGCATAGCAACTGAGCAGCTGTGATTTCATGGTGGTTTTATGTGTTTGTTGTGTCCATGTGAAAGGTTGTCACAGTTCATCTATGGGTAAACCCAGCAAGTCTTATCTACAACATTGATGCAGGTACAGAACCAGTCAAAAAAATGTAACACCTCTTAAAAAGTGCATCGACTATAGTGAGCAGTCGTTTCCCTCAAGATTCATTCATGAAAAAAATGTGATTCAAACCTCCCTGCTCCCTTCCATTTATTCAGTAGTCTTATTCATCTCTTTCTTGACTGCAAACCAAACACACCACGTGCTCTCTTTCTTTTTGGCAAGACTCTTTTGTACATTTCAACCACTCGTTTCCAGAAGAGGAACGTCCTTGGCCTGTCTGACGCTCCCACTGAGCCCTCCGTCAAACACCTGGGGCGGGCGACCAATGACAAATCCGGCAGATAATGACATCAGTTAACGGAGAGTCTTTAGGACCGGCCCCTTGAGGTGATTCGTTGCAGAGAGAGCGCTCTTGCTGTTATGATGATTAAGTGCTATATGAAGGGCTATCAGAGGAGAGCCCCTTAATGAAAGTGGAGCTCAGAGAGCACTGGCAGTGGCAAAGCTGTGGAGAGTAGGAAAAAGGGAGCAAAGAGGGGTATTGAGAAGAGTTTAAGGTGAGAGAGAAAGTGGGTGAGAAGAAGAAGAAGAAGAAATGAGAGAGCAAGACAGGGAGCACGGACCTGAATATTCAGCAGCTCCGTCCAGACTTGCTGAGTCTGACTGTTCATGCTCTGAATGTAGCACGAGGCAGGCGGTGAGCACAGGAAACCACAGTAAAAGAGCAAAGGAGAAGGGGAACATGTGTCTGCGAATGCAAACAAATATGGAAGATCCAGTTGACCTTAATACGTTTTCATGCAAGAGTGCAATGCAGTGACTGTGAACACTCGAGTTTGTCCTGCTTCAGAGCTAACTTCTTTCTTCTACCATGAATAGAAGCTGATTCCACCTAGACACATTCTTACACATGTTTTCGCCTGCAAATTTTGCTCAACAAATCATTATTAAACAGAAATATTGGCAAAGCATCTTATTTCATGACTGTACGGACTTGTGTCAGAAAGGTTCCTCGACATCACAAATAGGGATGGGAGTGTAGCGTCTGAAGTGTAGGGCAGCTAAAGTCACTCGTCACACAAAAATTAATGAACTTGCTCTATCTTGGTGCGCATGTGCTACAGTGATCATTAGGTTTGGTTTGAACCCGCGGTAATACCATCCCCATGGGTTAAGACAGTGTGACTAGAGCTGCAGGATACATTGTTTGAGCATTGTCATCGCAATGTATGTGCACGCAATAGAGAGATTGAAGGTCCTTACATTTGTTGAGATTTTATTAGTTTTAGTTTTTTTTTTTTTAAATGCTGCATTTTAGTGTAGTTTTTATTAGTCTTTTGTATATTTTTTTCCCTTACATTTTTGTGTACTTCTAGTGTGCAAAAAATGATTAAAAAAAACATGGTAAATATTGTGTAGTAAAAATTTGAGAGCGGCGTTGTGGGCGTGAACACATCTGACTTGATTGCCAGTCGACGTGCCTCCTCTCAATCCCTTTAAATACAGCGCATGTGAGGTGCACTGGTGGTCCTTGATATGGTGGAAGAAGGAGCTGATTTAATTGGGTCTGGCGGGAGATCAAAGCGCGCAAAACAAAATTTACAAGGAACTGCAAGCAGTCCTGCACAGATGGACAATGTAAAGTTGGACCGGAAGATCACAAATCTGGAACTATGGAACTCTTCTGACATATCGAATACACAGTTGGTGGAGGCATCTTATCCAAGACATCTAAATTGTCCTTACCTAAAACTTTGTGCTCTCATCACGGCTTACATATTGGCTGCGTATTCAGCAACTTTTAAATTCATGCAAAGTTTCTCTCCTTCAATTCTGCTTCATTTGTTCATTAAAACGGTCTTTGTATTGCCTCACATATCTGACTTCACAGCTGCTTTAGGATAGATCACCAATTATTAATTACCTTTGGATTGACTAGTAACCAGTCCGAGGTAAGCAGGACTTGGCTTCATACTGTGCTGTAACCTGGAGGATAGTGTAGAAAAAAATTGGTGTACATTAAAATTGCTCTGTTTTCATAAACTTTCTCAGCTGAAGTCACTGATTGCACAACAAACTGAAACAACTTAAATCAAACGTAGATTAGTCATTGAGAGAGCAATGGCGTGCCGATTCCACAGAACTCCCATTAGCATAACACTGCATTGTTATAAACTAGAATGGCATTTATTAGATCACAGCCATCCAAGGCTAAACAATCCTAATTTGGATCAGCAAAAATTTGTTTCAAGAATTCTCCGATTCCTACAATAATCACAGAGAATGGAAATGCCCTATCTCGTATTGTCACAAGGGTAAATGGGGTGTTACATATGATCGGAAGTCGCAACAACAACCAACAGTCTTTATTTCACAAATTCCACGTACATCAGCTACACTTTGGACAGGATAAGTCAGTGATGTAATATTGTAAATATTTTTAATATATTGTCATTTTTTTTTAAACTACAAACAAATTAGTGTAGATTTAAGCCGACTAGTTTGTTTTCGGTCTTTTGGGAAGGAGTCGGGGCACCCACAGGGATCTCCACTGTGTCTGTATTTAGGGTAAACATTCGAGTGGGAGTGTTTGTGCCAACAGATGGACCTTTCTCAGTTTATCCAACAAACACTACTGTCACCGCCGTACACTTGGCACCGGGCAGATGGATATGTCGGACTTTGCTTCTGAGTGCTGGCATGTCGAGCAAAAACAGGGGATAAGGCTGTGGGGGAACTGCGAGAGTTCAAGAGGACTAACTTCTTTTGCAGTTACCTTTTAGCTCAAACTTATGATGTTGTACTGTATTACAGAGCTAAAGCTTTCCCCCCCCTCCAGTTTTCCACTTAAAAAGGATGCTTCACCATACGTTTAGTAGGAGCAGAGGGGATACCCCCCCCCCCCCTCACCCTCTGACATATCACCCTTGGCTAAAGGAATGTAGAAGAAAAAGCGGCTCAAGATAGCAGATCAGAGGCTTTAATATGAACCACATTGTGTGTTGTTCTCCTGTTCCACATCTCCTGTGTTCTCCGCATCAGGAGTGAATAGCCTTTGATGAATATCTACAAAGAGATTCAAGACTTATAAAGAGTGCCAATTTATCCAGGTATGTTATCTAAAGCCTCGTAATTTGGGAATTCAGTTCACTCATATGGGGAGCTGGGAGAGCTTGTGGTATTTATCAGGTGTAGTACCAACTGAGTGGTTCAGGAGTCATTTAATCAATGGCTGACATCATAGTCTTGGTTTATTACATCTCAGCCGTGTCCCTTCATGATCCATTCTTTACCATGGCGTCCATTAGTGTTGTAGTGGTTGAGGTTTGTCTTGATCTCGAGACTGGTCTCAAGACCACTTTTTAAGGGTCTCTGTCTCATAGGTATTTTTTACTTGCTATTGTCTCGGTCTCAGAAAGGGCAGGCTCAAAATTTTTGATCAAGGCCGGTTGAGACCAGGCCAGTACAACTTTAATCCGAAGTGATACGACAAATTTGCTTAGACTTGAGATTTTGTTTCATTGCATTCATTTCAAAAACAACAAAAGATATTGGTCATTTTGTTCTGGATTTTTTGGTTATTTCTCTTTGATGTATACCAGACCTCGTCTTGTCTTGATCTCGACCTTCAAAAGTCTTGGCTTTTTCTCTGCCTCAATACTCTCTAGCCTCAATAATCTCTTGGTGTGGTCTTGACTACAACACTAGCGGCCATATAAGAAGAGACATACTGAAGGGAAAAATGATAATGATTTTAAGGGCCCATTGACAGAGGCCCTTTAAGAGTATTTTCATTAGCCTGAAGTGGCCAAGAGATTTTGTTCATGGGGCCCCAAATATTTGATGGCACCTCTGCATGTAAAGAACCATAACCATTGCCAGGACATGTCTTAGCCTTGAGTTACACGTCTAATCACGGCACCATCAACCCTCATCACTAATTCTGCTGGCAGGGCCTGTCAGCCAGCATACGCTGAAAGACGGGGTGACTTTGAAATGTTGCTAATGACCCTAGGATATAACGACCCTCTCTCCTTTACACCCACTCACTATTTTCCTTTTTCTTGTCCTGTCATGTCACTTGCACTTGCAATCATGTCCTTTTTTTTTTAGTCATTCCCACTCTTCTGCTGTATTTTGTGATAAAACTATTCCAGAAAAAGGATGGGGTTAAAGAGAAAAACTGTATTTCTCTGTTAATAAAATCTAATTGGGAATAGGATAATGGCTATTTATTTACAGAAGAGGGCATTTACACCGTGTCGTCACCAATCTGACAGTACCGAAGGAATGTCCGTGGGTCTGTTACTGACAGACTCCCGTTTTTGCTTACGATTGACGGTAACTTTGAAACACTGAGGAAATACTGTAAGTGCAGACAGAAGTGATTTTTCCGCCACTCCCCGAGCCGTCATGAACCTGAGAAGCAAAGACAAGGGGCAGTTTGGGGACGAGAAGCAGGAGGAGCAGTAATAGTATAAGAATTTCAGGGTTGGGGAATCCAGGTCCAGAGAGAATAAACCCTAAAACTGTTTGACTTTAGCCACAGATGCTTCTTAGCAGGTGCTTCTATGAGCTTGTTTACCTGCCAGTTAAGTAGAAGCATGAAGGACGCGCATTAAAATAACGCTGATGGATTGACGGAGTGACAGACTGTGGTGGCCTGAGATACCGACAGAGTGAAGATGACGGACTTCCGGGTTTGCCGCTGGCACATGACAGGCTGACGCGCCCACCTCTGTTCATTTCGGATCATTAATAAACTTTCTGTGGCACTGTGAAGCTACTTCAAGGGAAAAAAACTTCGATTGAGGCAGGGCAAGCATTATTGACGAACATGGTTGCGTCAAGCAAAAACACAATATCTAAATCTCATGAAGAGAATGCTTGTTCACCACTCCAATAGGCAACACTTAAGCTTCAAACCAGCAGGCTCGTTGCCAAACCTTTTTAAATCTTGACTAAACAAAAGAAAGACAGCTCCTTATTGAGTCTACCACAAGCACCTTCATTAACCATGTAGACTTACCAAGAGAGCTTTCAGCTTTAAATAATTTTACAGCAAATCCAAAGAGGGAGACGAGAACATCAAGGCACTTGCCTATTTCAGCTCTGATCTTACGGGTAGGCAATAAAAACAAATTCTAAGACTGTAAACCGTAATTTACCTTCTACTTCATTTTTCTAGAGTGGTAAGAAAAAAGTGTGTTAATGTTGCAGACAAAGAAGGTGATACTGACACAAACACAAACTTAGAGACAGTAATACAGTTCAGTGATGCAGTGGCTCGGATAAAAAGTGGTGCTATGGGAATAATAAACATAAACTCAATAAAGAATAAGCATTAAAATGGCAGCAGACATTCTATCTTAGCTATAGGAAAACACAACCTGTTTGAAATAAATACTAAGCTAAGCTTTAAAAGAGCTCACTTTATAGGTTTACTTACAATAGAAGCAACTATTAAAATCAGAAATCCGTATTTCCTTTTGATTTGTAATCTGTGACAAAATCTTGGTTTTCAAGATTGCTGTGTCCTTCCTCAGTCGATCAACAATGTCATAAGGTCATATTCACATTTGAATAACGGAACATAATGTCACCAACTTCAATGGTGACATTTCTTTTTGTATCCCCCACAAATGCATCCTATGCATTTTATTGCCGTATATAAACTTCAGTTCCAAAGGATGGGAGGATGGACCACTCCTCCTGGCTGACGTACACTGTAACGGAGTTTGCATGTTCTCCCTGAACTTGTGTGGGTTTTATCCAGGTACTCCGGTTTCCTTCCACATTCCAAGGACATGCATGGCAGATTAATTGAACACTCCACATTGTCCATAGGTGTGATTCTGTGTGGATGGTTGTTCGTCTCTGTGTGCCCTGCGATTGGCCGGCAACCAGTTCAGGGTGTACCCCGGCTAGGCGGCTACTGCCCGAAGCCAGCTGGGATATGCTCCAGCACCCCCCGTGACCCTTGTGAGGACAAGCTGTTAAGAAGATGGATGGATGTTTCCATAGCCAAAGTTCTCATTTTCCTTTTTTCGATACGCTTCAAAATCCACCCCCTTCTAAGCGTAAAAACTTTTTTGCGAATTTTGGGCCCTTTTTCGAATTTCTAGCATTAACATTCAGGTTTTTTTTCCGCATTTCTTGAAAATTCCAATAAAAATGGGTGGCTGGAAACCCAACTTGTGTTTGATTTTCAGTTTTGCCATTCAGTATGGTCAAATGAATCGCAAAATGCAAATTTTGACCCGCAAACTGCGATGCAAAATCACTTATCTCGAGCCTTGTCCCAAAATCAAATTTTAGGAAGACCAAGACTACATTTTCAACATGGTTACAGTGCATTAAGATTATCAAAAGAATGATCATCTTCTGTGCCAGAGATGTGTCATAGAAAAAAAAGGACGACAAACCTTCTCTGAACACCACTTTAGTTCAAAGTCGTTAGGCTTAATCATCTTGGCACAATTGATATCAGCACCAAATTATAAGGGCAGCTATTAGTGCTTGGAAGAAAGTGGGCCAACTGTATGAAAATGTTTGCCATTGCAACCTTAAAGGAACTCTTTTTTTAATGTTACCTGATTCAACTATTCATACAATGATTAATGATGACGGCATCTGTTACCCTGGACAGAAAGTTAATGGCCCACTCTCCCACACACACCTGTACGAACATTTTTTTTTCTTCTATGAATTAGACTGAACATAACCATGACATATCATGTCCAGGAGTTGGAGTTCATAAACAGTTGTATGAGCAGAAGTAACTAAAGTCAAGGCAGGTTATGTTAGGCTTATCTCAATCTTTTGTCATTTCCCATGACCTCTATCATGTCACACTTTCTCCACCAGATACCATCTGAATGTCAGATCTATTGTCTCAGATACAATGTACAATATCTTTGATGATTCCAATCTACAGTCTCTGCGAATTTGCAAAAGGCAAAAAAAAATTTTTGGGAAATCAAAGCAAGACAATTCAGCCATAGAGGGCAGGCTTGTGGAACTGGATGGTCTCTTCCAGTTGTTGTTGCCATGATTTTTTTAAAAAAAAAATTTGGTGTGTGACAAACTGTCGACCAGTGGCTGAGAGCCTGTGCTGCTGTTTGTTAAAGATAAGTCAAGAAGCCAGAGGGGAAAAAGAAAAGAGGGCCACAGACAGACACAGAGTCCTGTTTATTCATTTGAAAATAGTGATTTTTTGGGGGGAGGCGGGGGCGGTAGGGGGGCTGCAAGACATCCAGATGAAAAAAAGCTTACTTCCTCACAGCTCCGTCTCAACACTATCCTCAGTGCGGGGCACCTGATGGATCTCTGTCCTTTCTTTATACGGTCCACCAAGCCTTTCTCCTGGCACTTATTTTGACCTGCACCCTCCCTTGACTGCTATCAAAGCTCTTTTGGCTGTGACTGCACGCTTTGATATCCTATAGTGTTTCGAGCACTCTTTCTTAGTGTCTCACTCCGTCTTGTTCGCCTTTCCCTCAATATTGTAAAAGAGCACAGACTGCCGACAGGGACCTGCTCACTGTCAGGCAGAGAATGCCTTTGAGGGAGTGAGGGAAGGGCTGAACACAGGAGGGAGGGGTTTGAAGAGGTGTCCGTGACAGCAGGTGTTTGTTTTCATTGTGAAGTCTAGATATCTATTTATTATGTTGTCAAATTTCAATTCATTGGAGTCTAATCTTGTGAGGCAGGAGGATTCATGAAAACAGACAAATATAATCCGTCTTTTCAAGCTTCAAATTGAGACGAGAGTGGCCAATCCAAAAATGGTCGAACCAATCAGGAGCCGTTGAGGAGAGCAGTTTTATCAGAACATTACTTTAGTTCTTTAAATAAAAGAGTGCAATGTTTCAAGCACTTCAGTCTGACTTTGCTGTTGTAATTGTCCGCCCTTCTCAAAATAGTGTCTGTAGGCTCCTTCCCAGATTGGTAAAACAAGCTCTTGTGAAAGAAAACATTTGGCATGGCAAGTTAAGGGCAGTCCTGACTTGCCTTTCTGTCGCACACCTTATTTTTTATGAGCTACCTGCTTCTACTGGTTGGTTAATAGGCAGAGGGATTCCACTGCCATGTCACCGGATTGAGTCTCACGCAGGAATGTTCAGATGGAGAGTCAAACCTGGATCTGCTAACTGTGAGGCAAAAATGCCAAACACTAGCACACCATGCTGCCACATATAAAATTTTTAATTGGTGATTACTCACCATTAACTCGTTCACTCCCAGCCATTTTCACTGAAGCAACCCCCTTTGCTCCAGGCTGCATGACTGGATTTTGACTGATTTTGTAAGGCCCATACAATATTGTGTTCTATTGCTATATAAACATGGAACCTACCAAAATAAAGATTAGAGTTCTTTCTTCAGAAAAAAAAAAAAAATCTATCTGTTTCCGTTTAGCATTAGAATATAGCTAAGTTAAATCATTATTCGCAAAGTTGTTGGGGAAACACTGGGGAAAAGAGCTTTTTTGCAACATGGCCCTGGTTGATCTCTTATACTCTTCTGCCACCTGCTGGCCGTTTTTGCAATAACTACCATTGCTTTAAGCGTTCTCTTCAGTTCGGAGGCTGCTTCAAAGTCTTCTGTATGCTATAGCACAGTGCTTCTCAACCCCGGTCCTCGAGTACCCCTATCCAGCCTGTTTTCCATGTCTCCCACACACAACACAGCTGAGGATCGGTATCAGGCTTCATGCAGAGCTTGCTGATTAGCAGATCGCTTTAAATACCTGTGTTGGCTGTTGGAGATGATGACACACTGACACATTTGCCATTCCTAGCGATAACTTTTTAACCACCCAGGCTTACTGTACTTGTTGTTTTAGACAATGAAATCGCTACTGTGGTTCTGAGGGAGAGAATTGTCAACAGTCTTGCTAGAAAGGTGTAATGGAAATAGGTTTCAACGGCAAAGGAATGTTGTCTGTGTAAATGTAAATGTGACTACCTTGGAGCAGCTCGATCAAAACACAGATGACATTGGCACACATTTTCACACGTATTTGGTGTCATTTTTCCGGCATTCATTCGGTCAGAGTAAATAAGCATGGGCGTAAAGCTGTGTACAGTAAATAAGGGCGCTGTGTTGTTGACAGTTCATTAACCAGATTAAAGCCCATTGTCTTTTTTTGGCTTATAACACCAAAGTAATTTAGTAAAAAAAACAACAACATCAACAAATGTGTTATTTTGATACAAGATTTATATGAAAAAATATTTGAAATGATGAAAACATGAGACTGTTGGTACTGCAGTAAGCTATCATGATACTTTTTCCTAATGTGCCACCAGGAGAGCGAAGTGGTGGAGAAACAGACGTTAGCGGCTGAGTGAGCGCGCGGGTGTTTATAACAGGGACGTGCTGTGTAATTGTCACTGTCAAGCGCTGGACTTGCCTGGGCTTTTTTAAGCTGGACTCAAGTGCTGTGTCCTTCACACACAAAGACAACCTCAGCGCAGTCACAGTGTCACCTTCAAGTGTCCACATTGAAAACACACAGTTTGTGTGCGTCTGACTCTGATTGGTCTCCATCCTAAGGCAGCAAGGGTCTCCACGACTGCTGGATGCCGATGAATCACAGCAAGCTTACTTTGTTTGCCTGACGCAAATGTCTGTTTGCTTTGTTGGTTAGCCTACTTTGGAACACAGTGGCTCTGCGTGCGTGTCTGTGTGTGTCTGCGTGTACCGTCTTGAATTATTCACCGGCAGTATTTGATTTGGTTCCATTGTACATCACATATGTCGTGTCTGAGATATTTGCCTCTGAGGTAGTCAAACACTTTTTTCCAGGAAGCATTATGAGTGTTAGTGTTCTTGTGGCATATTAAGTGGCCCAATTGATATGTTTTGAGTCAGAATTTTTCAGTTATGTTCTAGGACTCCATTACTGTGCATATACTGTACTGTATATTGTTCTTATTAGCTGCTTACTTGTTTTGGCAGTATATAAACACGATTGATTATAAATATGCTTCAAGATTTTTTTTTTTTTACAGCGGATGTGTGGTTATTGTCTACTGCATTTCTTGTCCTTCTAGGCTGCTGTAGCTATCACTTGTTCTGAAGCTGCAGTGTATGATTAATTTCATCATCTTTAAACGTCTTAATTATGGTTGAACTAATTCCAACTAATCTAAAATAAATAATAATATTACATAACATTTCTTCTAAATGACAGCATGGTAGAGTAGTGGTTCACATTCCTGCCAGTCTGTGAGGACTAAAGCTAACTTCCCAAAACCGCTAACAAGAGCAAATTCTGTATGGATAGACTGATTATTAGCCAAGCCCATTACCGTTGCCAATGATATTCAGTATTTTGATTAATATTGACATCGGCCTTAAAAAAAAATAAAAATCTGGCAGCTGATAATATATCAATTTAAAACTGCATTCACTGCTATTTAATGAAATTTTCAGTTAACTTTATAAGAGATGCAGCTGACCTTGGGAACTCTCTGCGCCTTCTGTTTTTATTTGAAATAAAAATTAAGATCCTGGACAACTTTCTTTACTGTAGAAAGCAATAGGAAGCTATTTACGTGTTTAAGTTTTCAACTTTTTAAGACATAGCAATGACCCTGGGATCTCCCTGACCGTTTATTATTATTATTATTATTATTATTATTATTATTATTATTATTATTATTAAGAGTATTTAACCAAAAATGTCTATTGTCTAAGAAAATAATCTAAAAAAATATATGAAAAGTTGCTTAATAATCATATACTTGCAAACATTTCAGTAGAACAAAGTTCAGAGTTGGAGTTTTTTGTTTGTTGTTTTTTTACGCCATTATTTCCTCTTTTAGTGAAAGTGAATATCTGCTCCCAATATCGGCCTCATTGACTATCGATACTAATAATCGGCATCGGCCCTGAAAAAAAAAAACCTGTTTATCTCTAAAATGCTGCAAATCATCTTATTTCACAAGCTTAAAAAAAGCAAAATGTTCAATTTTGAAAGATAGGATTTGTCACCATACAAATACAATTGATGATTTGTTAGAGAGTTTTATCGATTTAGTCTCGCCTACTTCAATACAATATTGGCATTGCTAAAGGAGTTCAAAATATTCAGAGAGATTTACAACAACAAAAAAATCCTCATAGGCCAGTCAACATATTTCATTGCAAGAGGCCCCACTTTGTTGCCTTCAAATTGAGACTTGAGTAAAATTTAGGTGAGCAACTGTGAAACTCAAGTGTCTTAAAATGACCTTTTTAGAACACAGCTGCCAAACAGCCAAAACAATGTAATTAGTAGCAGAAAAAAAATTGGACAGTTCCTGAAAGAACTTTTCCAGCACCAGTTTGGCAACAATTTGCATAAAATCAGGAAAGCACCGTGCAATAGGTCAACATAATTTTCAATCTTTTTCTAGCAATGTTGGACATTTGATTAAAGCCAGCTGCACACCGAGCGACGAGGAAAAAAATTGGAGAAACACGAAAATGTTACAGGCAGTGACCGACCCTCACAAACCTACCAAGTCGCTTCAACAGAAAACGCAGCCCTCTGGCGAACGATTTGAAGCTATATTATTTTATTGAGCCACAAACAACATGAAATTGTCAAGGAAAAAGTGGATTGCCTTACCCGGTGTAGCTATATTTCTCTGTCTGTGGAGAATACAGTACAAATAGTGGAAACAGTTGAGAAGAAAGGAAAGACTGTGGGTCTTTGAGAGGCTGCTGCCGGCTAATGAGCATTATATTAAACTGTTAAGCAATCAGTCAATAAAGCTCATCTAGGGAGTGTACCAACACCTTTGTCGTTACTTCTCTGCCTCTGATGCCGTCCTAGCATGAAGGGAGTTTACAAACTTGGACGCTGAACTGGAGAGACAAATTTTTCCGCCTGTTAGCTTAGCGCTAGCTACCTGCTATGACAGAGTTCAGATGGATTTAAAACTTTAACAAAAGCTAAAAAAAAAAAACCACCCAGGGTTCTTTCCTTGGCCAGTGTACGGCGAGGGAACCTGGAGTTTAAAGTAAGTTTTTTTAAACTAAAAAGGAAAATCTTTCTGTGGGTTGATGCGGCTGCGTTAGCGTGTCGGCCACATATTTACACTCTGATATGTTTTCAAAAATGTGATTATGAGGCTTGGTAAAGTGCTTTGGACAATGTATGGTGTAGATAAAACGCTTTAAAAGTGCACTCCATTTACAGTTGTTTAAAAGTTGACATAACCTTGGGGTATATAAACTTATAAGCACAACTGTAAATGTACAAAAGCTAAACATCGCTTACTGACACAGAAAATATGCTATGAATCATCAATAAAAAATTTCCATGCGCATCTCTACTCATGTCAACTTCAACCTCAGAAAATACCAAAACAATTGCCACAGCATTTTGGATTTTATGGCCGTTAAGCCTTTTTCTCACTATACAGTGCGCTCGTACGTTTGAATACCCCTACAACTGTACCATTTACCTTTATGATTAAACTGGATTGTTTTTTCTTTGGACTATGACGTGTATGAATCCAGGCACTATTTACAAATCTAGTTCGAATTTTGTTTTCACCATCTACTTGATTTGTTTAAACCAGTACATTTGCACTCTGGTGTATTTTTGTCGTTTGTGCCTACCAGAGCCACCTTTAAAAAGTCAAGCCTACACCATGTATGTATTTATTTTGTGTCTGTTTGTGTGAACATTTCCGGCTCTGGTGGTTGCCATGCATCTGAGAGCAGTGGCTGGGACAGTGGGGTCAGCAGCAGTCCCCTGAGACACCCTGGCCACCTGACCTCTATTCCATAATTCTTTGCTACCATGGATGACATGGAGGAAGACATTATAGGATGTGATTGGTCTTGCTCAGCTTGCCTAAAGCCCAGTGGAAACAGGAAATGCATTGGCGGGGTGATAGTCCAGGGGCTGAAAATGGAGACTTCCTTCCTTGTTGACATATGCAGCAGAAGTTATTATATTCTATACTCTGATTTTTTTCCTCCCCATTTTCTGCCTCTGATCGGTCTCCATTTCCCATTCCAGCCAACCTGACTATGTGCAGCAGTGATAAAGGTCGTCTTTTGTCATCAAAAAGTGCAGATTAGTTTTGCCTCGGTGCATCTGACTGTCTGCTTTATCACTGGGACCAGAGTGAGCCACAAGGTTCAGCTAACCTCTCTGCGAGGTAATAACTCCGACCAGTCTTCTACACTAGCATTACTGCATCATTGTAGAGCGGGACCAGGGGGGTTTATTTTAGCACAGTCTTTATTTGACTGTGTCGTGAAGACTGACAGGAAAGTGAGGAGTGGGAGGATGTGACATGCAACATATGTCATGAGCGGGGATCAAACTGACAAAGTTGTAATAGTCGTTTCAGTCCACTAAGGGCCCAGAGTAGAGAATAAACGCAGCGCTGACAGCATGTCATAAGCCTATATTGGTTTTATTTTAATATTCCTCCACTGATGTGATTTTGGGGGGGGGGGGGGACTCCTAACTTGATAACCGGGGGATTTCACTCGAAGTTGGTTCTGCGAATATAGCAGCCAGAAAGGAGTAGACTCCAGCTCGTGATATGAAGGATATTATTGAAATGTTTCGTCTGGCTTTGGAATACAAAACATTCAAAAGTCGGAAACAGCAGCCAACAGGGAATGAAGATCTTCCGAGGATTACGTAAATGTGACATGTGATTTAGACTGGTATCGGCGAGAGCGTGAACGCATTGTAAAATGATTACACTGTCAATTAGAGAATGGGAATTAGTCGTTAGCCACAGAGGATTTTTTTTAACCTTCTCGCCTTTTGCACACTCTGACAGTCACAGAGGCTTCATAGGGACGGGCAGAAAAGGTCAGCAGGATGTATCAATGCCCAGATTATGCTTCTAAATTAACATGTTTGCAGTTTACTTGTTTGGTCATCTGTAAATGCTGCTGATGAAAATATCTGTATTTAGATCATGCCCAAGTCTGCTCAGTTGGCAATTAAAGAAAGCATACTGTGACGAGATGGCTTATATCTATGGATATTTTGTTAAATGTTTAATAGAACCGTACTGTATATTTGGTTATGGTGTGCTTTCCATGTATTTAAAAAGAATGTTGGTAATGGTTGATGGGTATTTGACAAAATGCAAAACTGAGTCTATTTGATCCCTCTCTAAATAGAGTCAAATTTACTCTAAATAGAATCAAATTTACACTACAGAATTTACTGTGTATCTCAATATATTTCTATTCAGTTTGGTTCTATGCACGCGCATCTTTTAAATCAAAAAACGATTTTCCAATACAAATACACTCTGCTATGGTCAATGTGTATTAACTAACTTTGGCTACTTTGTTTTTACAATTAACATTATATGGTTTTATGGTTAATTGTTTTGTTTAGTAAATCAATGCTGTGGTTTTGTGGGGTGGCATTGGAGGTCTTTAAAACAAACTCTGCAAAGAACAAATTAGCGCTGGTGCTTTTTTTTCTCTCCCTCTGCCACATGCAAATTATGTTCAGAAAGGGTTTTGATCACAGTTAGCATGACGGTGTAAAAACAAATTGACTTGCCATGAAACTTTGTACCCTGGAAGAAAGAAATTTGGTTAAAATCTACATAAAGTTGGATTACAGTCACTATGGTGTGAGTCAGTCTTATTGTCCATGCCAGAATGACAATCGCCGTTTGTAAATGTTACCTAGTCTGCTAACTAGGAAAACAGGATGGAGAAAGAAACAAAGAAACACAGAGCTTACTTTTTTCTCGCTCTCCATTTTAAACCTTGGGGGAGGCACCTGACTGGGGGCTATTCTAGTTTCATCAATGATGTCTGTAATCTGTCTTTTGGAATCTGTATTCATGGCATCGTAGGAATAATCGGAGCTACCAACTGTTCCACTATGGTGTTTCAAACAGAGAAAGACATTTATTCTAATTGAATTGTCTCTTTAGAGGTATGTGTTATCAGGTTAGAATGTGCAAACAGTCGGTCGGGGTGGTGCCAGGCTCACAAACTTAACAGATTATACCTTCGATACCACATTGGTATGGATATGATGAAACAGAGAGCGATACTTAGAAAGATATTCAGAGTGTACTTTGGGTCTCGCACACACACAAATGGATGGGGGGGAACATGCACACACAAAGCCAAATGTGGTCATGCCAAACACAAATCAAAACAAGGCATGCAAACACAAAAGTGATCTGGAGAATGAAGAAAACAGAGAGAATGGCACAGTCCCATCTGTCAACCAAATGCGCGCACTTACCAACACACACTAGCCTGAGCGATATCTGCCTTTGTCCTTTAGCAGTCGGTCTTGAGGGGGCCGCTGTTGGAGTTGCATGAAAGTTTGTTTAGAGCTGAGCAAGTGTGTTAAGCTTTATTAGAACCCACGGGAGACACCGTAGCGCACACATATGCACGCATGCATCCACTTCTACACACTCAAGCGCGATCCAGGCTTGGGCGGCAGCTCACGCTGGCCCCAACCAACAGTGAGGAGTTTGTTGTCATAGCAACAGTAAAATGAGATGACTTTACTGTCAGCCGTAATGTTTCATGGCCCCCTTGCCGCTATGGCAACATAACAAGGAGGAGGAAGAGAAGAGGAGATGGCGAGAACCAGAGCATCAGATCCATCTTTGCATTCCGGGGGATTGTTACCAGGATTAATGTCACCGACATGCCCTTGCTTCTTCTCCAGGAGTAGCTTGGACACACTGCGACAGGCCTGTCAAACATTTAGACACCAAACACCACCTTGCCCATCCTTTTGAAGCTCACTGTTTTCAGCTTTCACATGTATAGATAATTTGAATTCATTACGCTCAATGTCAATATCGATGCAACAAAGCGCCTCCTCAGACAGCTTGTTGAACGACGTCAGAAAGAGTGTGATCAAAGGCTCGCTGGCGTTTCCCGCCACTGTTGGGAGAGCCAGCCGGAGCGGCGGCTATACATGACAATTCTATATTTAGCGTAGTCCTTCCACTACAGCCTATCGACACCGCAAAGCAGAGTTATCAGCGTGGGTAGGAAATTGAAAGCGAGAGACGCGGAGATAGGTAGGAAACGCAGACGGGAGCGGGACTGCGTTGTTTCCCTTTTGTTGCTATGGCGACGTGGCGGATGGAGCTGCAGCGGGCTGACAGTTGTCATGGCGCAGTAGGTTGCCATGGGTGACAGCTGCCCGTCAATCACGCAGAGTGAGGGGACAGATCGGCAGATGATCACCTTGGATTAGAGAGTGATCGCACCACACAGGGGCCAGCCAGAACATATCTGGACTTAATCCCTGTGTCCTAATGGTGCTGCTCCCTGATGTGCGTGTATGCGCCTTTCGGATGCATGCGTGTCTGCGTTTGCATGCTACATGCATTACAGGTTTTATGAGCATCTTGTATTGTGTGGTTGCCTGCATGGTGGCTTGATGTGAATTGCGATGTGCAGCTTTATACGTTGGTCAAACTTGAACTAACCTCCTCACAAATTCACAACAGAGGTGCCCTTGAGCAAGGGATCGAGCTCCTCCTATTGTTGCTAATCATTGGAAAGCTGCCCACCCCTTTAATGTGTCACTAATGGTGTGTGCTAGCGATGTGCACTTTCCAGAGGCAAATGCAGAGGTCATATTACCTATAATACATGGAAATGCATTCCGTTTTAATTGTAATATTACCTAGTAGTCAGCAGGGACAGTTCCACTGGTTACTAATAATCTCTTGATCCAATATAGTGGAACCTCCTCTAGGGGCAAACACAATTCATTATCATGTGTTCAGACTTCAAAACAATTTTTCTTAAAAGAAATGTGTCGACAGTCGACACTTTCTCGAAAGGAGGGTTTACATTTTTCAATGATTAATTTTTTGAATAATAATTTAATTTATAAATTAAATGAAATAAAATAAATAAAATACAATAAATAAAAATAATAATAGAAATAAAAAAGTTTGATTTACTTTTTTTTTTTAATTTGTGTTTTTTTGTCTATAGGAGGGAATCTATCCTCAGCTATTTGCTGAAATACTCACCTATTTGCTGTTTTGCCACAACAAAATTTACATCCATGGACTTAACTTGACTGCTAGTATATACAGTATATGCCAAGGGTCACCAACATGGTGCCCACGGGCACCAGTTATCCTCCGCATGAACAGCCCGCAGGTAGTTCATAGTGTGCATTGTGATTTCCTAGGAAATGTTGTAGAAGTGAGCTTTTGAAAATGTAAACACCTTTAGAGATTTGTATAAATGGGACTGTTATTGATATGACTGTTGTTGTGCCCATTGTTCACTCTAGATCAGGGGTTGACAAACTTGGCCTCGAAGGCCAGAGTCCTGCTGGTTTTGGATGTTTCCCTTCTCCAACACAGCTGATATATGATCAGCTCATCAGCAAGCTCCAAGCCTGATAACGATCCTGTTGATTGGAATCACCTGCATTGGAGCAGGGAAACATCCAAAACCTGTAGGACTCTAGCCCTTGAGGACCGAGTTTGTCCACCACTGCTCTAGATTAATATCATTATTAATAATAGCATATAATCAAAGGAAATGTTTGCAAATTTGTTATTTACACTGATCTGATCGGCTGTAATGTTAAAGGTTAACGTTAAGTACCACTGATTGTCTTAATTTGCCCTCGGCTCCATGTAATAAGACTGCATGTTATATTTATTGATTATCAACATTTAACATTTTTCTTTTTCCTTACATGCATTACAATTGACGTCAATTATTCATGGGTTTTCCCTATTCGTGGGTTGGGCCAGTCCTTATCCACCGCAAATGGCATCGGTCAACTGTAGAGTAAGTGTAGAAGTTTTTTAATTTAGTTATATTGCTCTATCAATTTGGTGATCGGTTATCGTTATTATCAAACTTGTGGATCGCTCATCGGCCGAAAAATTCAGATTGTGTAACGCCTCGTAAATGCCATATGATGTGAGTGATTAGTCCATTGACTTTACAGTTCTGAGGTTGGGGTTTGAATGTGTGGAGTAGTATGTAAATGAGTGTTGTCAAAGGTAAAGCGTGAACTAATTTATTAATCACAAAAAATATCGCATTAATCAGGTATTAACGCAGATTAATCACACTATTTTGACCGCAGATTATCTTTTTTGTTGACAGCGGCTGGTTACGTTGTTGTTTGAGCAATAAACATAACTACATACATTAAAGTAAAGCATTTAATAAATGTTAGTGTGTGACATTCAGAATATTTGTTCATGTCAAAATATTGGGGCCATTTTTTTCTCCCATTTTAAATTATGCAAGTAATTAACTGATTAGAAAAAGAGGATGATGAGCATGAGCAGTTGTTCAAAAAATGTTGAAGACGTCCTCATAACATTAAATGTCGAAAGAATTAACACATGACAGGTGCTCTTCAAATTTGTCGGGCAAAAAATGTTGATCAAATTGGTCTTTTTTAATGAAGCGATTCATCGTGATTACTCAAAATTCTAAAATGTGATTAATCTGATTAAAAAAAAATTGTCATTTGATAGCTCTAATCTAAATACAATTAAGTCGGTGCAAACAAGTAGAATCCAGTGACAGTACATTCCAAAGATCTACTAACTACATTATGACATGTTCTTCAAATATTACAGACTTGGCATGGCATGTGTAATCCAGCAATTGTGAGACCTTTTAACAGAATACTTATATTGTGACAGCAACCTTGTGTAATGTCAATACTTGCATGGTACGCGCGTAATTGGCTGGCAGTTGAACATGTCGGAGTTTCCCAACCAGTGAAGCACTAAATTTGCCATGCCAGTGAGAAATGGATAGAAAGCCTGTGAGAAAAATGATGATGTACACTTCCCTCTTCATGTCTTTCGGAGTCTAATTGGAAATGTGGCCAAAAAAGTATGTGGTTTGTCTCTCTACCCTTTGGCCTTTATGAAAATGAGGAAGACAAATGAATAACACAAGATGACCTTGATTTTTTTTGCCCCCTCTCTCAATTCAATCCTCTTCTTATTCTCCCATCACTAACTCTCTGTTTCTTCCTTTGCAGGAGTGAGCCCGGGGCTGGATGGGACCCACCATGCCCCCCAGTAAGAAGGCCCAGAGCCCCAGCAGTGGAGCCAGCGCTTCACAGGGCATGAGCCCGCCGTACCGACAAGGGGACGCCGCAACGGCAGCATCCGAGGCGGAGGCGGCTGACCTCTCCCTGTCCTTGTCAGCCTCCTTCTCCAAAGCTGACGACGAGGAACTCACCAGTCTTTCCTGGCTCCACGAGAGTACTGACCTCCTTAACAGCTTCAGCCACTCGGGGTTGCGTAGCGTTTCCCCGCTGCTGGACCCCGACGGCCAGCACCCCCGCTCGCCTTCTTCCACGTCGCCATGCCCGGATGACCCCCTGTTGGGCGATGCACACTCGCCGTACGACTTGGCAGCGGGGGCCAACAGGAAACCGCCGTACTCCTTCAGTTGCTTGATCTTTATGGCTATCGAGGATGCGCCGAACAAGCGACTGCCGGTAAAAGATATCTACGGATGGATCCTGGAGCATTTTCCCTACTTTGCAAGCGCCCCCACAGGATGGAAGAACTCAGTGCGCCACAATCTGTCACTAAACAAATGCTTCAAGAAGGTGGATAAAGACCGCAGTCAGGTAACCACGGCAGCTGTTTTTTTCTAAGCATTTTTAATGGTGTATGAATTGAATTGAATACATTTTACCCATTGTTTACTCCCATGTTATTTGACATGAAATCCCAAAAGGATGTTATTTTATTGACATATACTGTACGTAGGATAAAGTATATCCTATGGACTCTTTCCCCACCAGCCTTAACTCATTTGCTCCCAAAAAAACGTATAAATATGTTCTATTTTAAATATTACCAGTGTCTCAAAGACATATTTATACGTTTCTTATGTTTTTTTCATGCTCGAGCATACAGAAGGCTTTGATGCAGCCTCTGAACTGCAGAGAATGGTTGAAGCAATGGTAGAGAAAGATTTACAGCCATAAGCAACTTGGCAAGCGATCTGGCATCTTACTTAATGGTAATTAACTAATTTGCTCCCAAAAACTTATAAATACGTTTTATTTTAAATGTTTTAAGTGTCCCAAAGACGTATTTATATGTTTTTTAAAATGTTTTTCATGCTAGAGCATACAGAAGGCTTTGATGCAGCCTCTCAACTTCAGAGAACGGTTGAAGAAATTGTAGTTATTACACAAATGGCTAGCAGGTGGCAGCAGAGCAAAATAGATCAACTAGGGCCATATTGGGAAAAAAAAGCTAATTTACTCTTCTAAATATATTTGTGAATAATGATTAAACCTAGCTATATTCTAATGCTAATTGCTGCAAAATGGAAACAGATAGAAATATATATTTTTTTGCTGATGAAAGAAGAGACTCTTTTGGTAGGTTCCATGTTATTATAGCAAAATAACACAATATTCTGTGGGTCTTGCGAAATCAGTCAAAATCCAGTAAAACAACCGGGAGTGAAGGGGATTACTTCAGTGAAAATGTCTGGGAGTGAATGAGTTAATGGATGCGAGTGATGGCCTGTCAACGAGGTGACGTCACATCCACCCCAAACATGGTGACGAGCATTAAAATTAACCAGCTGAATTATTTTGGCAAATACAAAACTAGACAAAACAGACAAAAAATGGGAACACCAGATATTTATCAAACTTTACAACACATGCTTCATTTCCCCATCAATACCTTGAAATGGGGCTCCAGATGTACACTTTAATAACATAAGTCTCATGCATTTTGTATCAGGAGTTGTTAGTCCTTTTGGAATGAGTGTGATCAAAAAGCAAAATATGCGCCGTAAATTCTTTGATGGCTTAACTGTGGTCTGCTGACATCATTCTGGCTTATTGTCTGATGTTACAAATGACGACAGTTTTTGAACAACTTTTATGGTCTTTTTTCTGAAAAAGTTGTCAAAATTTCAAACCTCAAAGGCGTTTGACTAGAAGTTCTATTCACTATGCAACAATCTATGCTATTCTTTACTGTATGTGCATGTATTCATAAACTAGTCTGGTGTCATCTGACAGCCATATTCAGAATACTTGGGGGTATAAATCTTTATGATGTACAAGTTTAATATACAATTGGGCGCATTATTCACTCCATCACATCTGATAGTGACTTATATCACAGAGAGACAGTTATCAGTGGTTTGCAGGGATATCCAACTTGAAATTCAACATATTCCGTATTTTGTCTACAGCTGTACCAGATCCGACCCTATCAATAGTTGATGATCTCTATCTCGCTTTCTTAGTTCTTTTTCACTCTAACGTTTCCCCAGTGGGAACAGCGTTTCGCGTTTGATTTAAGTCTCGATATAGTCTTTTACACGGGCGCTCCCATTCCGATTTTACTCCATTATAGACTCGGGGTAAACGGGGAATGAATCCCTTACTCAATTAGCGCTAAATTAATACTGGAAGATTTAATAACGCAGACGCCGGCAGTCTTAAGATTTCATCAGGCCTGCGGGTGTTGGGGGTGGGGGACAAACCGCCAAGATCAATGCTGGGTTTACATGTTTATCTGTTTTGAGATCATACAGTGGCATCTTTCCTTCCTTGACCACCGAATGAACCTGGTGTCCTATTTTGAGTAAGCTGCGTGCGTATTAAAGCGCAAATTGAATGAAGGATGAAGAAGATGGTGCGCACGTGTGTCTCGCTCACGCTATGCTGTCATCTGGCCCTTGACTACAAGGGCAAAGAGTTTCTCTTGTATACATATCTCCATGGTAACAAGGTTGCAGTTGACATAAAAGTATACTTTTGCTGTAGCAACGGGAAAACCGATTTGGCTTGCGTGTGAAAATATGTGAATGTGTGTGTGTGGGCTACAATTGGGTACAGAGGTGTTGAGTGGACGTCCTCATCCGCTGTTATATATTCTTTGCATGTGTGCACGGGTACTGTAAGTGCGCATGTGGCGCACCATGCGTAGAGGAGATTTTGGCAAAGACACCCTGCCTTGTCTTCTTGTCACTGCACACTGTTCAAGACAGCACACTAATTAACCCTTCAAACCTATTCCGCTCTCCACACACGCACTTTGAAATCACACACAAATAAACAGGCTCGCAGGCAAAATGCAAACTCAGGAGCAAGCATGCATGCATAAAAGTACTCCCGCACGTGCTTGAGCGCTGTGTCTGTGTAGAAATGAGGGCACATCTCTGCAGACTCCTACTCTACCTGCCAAGTACTGTGCTTTATTTGAAGCTGCAATTACAGAATCTCTGTAATTTCCGTCTGACGCTGCCACTCAAAGCTTTTCACTGAGAATATCACAAATTTTTTTTTTCTTGTATTCTTTTCCAATTACCTGTTTATGCCTTTTCAAATATGACTGCAGGGGTTCAAATACTTTCCTTAATACTGCATTATGTCATGATTAGAGCTTGTTGTAAAGGAGAAATGATAGAATTAGATTTTGGGGAAAGTTTTTAAGAGCAGCCGGAAGATGGATTACCGCAGACACACCAAATTATATTTCCATCAATTTGTAGAGGTGGAGATTAATATGACAGTGGCCTATTTGTTCCGGTGACTGTATTTCTGGGTCATATCCAGGCAGATGACAAGATGGGGACTCGCTTAGAATAAGCCTGCTGCTCCACGTGCCCGATTTTGTGTGTGACTGCGCGTCAGCATTGTGTGTGGAAGGGCAAGCTTGTGTGAGAACTAGAAGAGAGGCCCAAGGTTGCCATGGCTTTGTTTATAAACAGGATTCCTCACTTTGCACAATAACATGCCCTAATGACAAGCGTTGTCCTCAGACTTCTGGATCACTGCATCAGTATTGTAACAGTGCAGGACTTGAATGAAAGAGTGGACAGTTTTATATTTTTCATACAAGAGTGACTATGAGGTGTCGTGATACATTTATGTGTATTGTGTATAACATCCTGTGTATAACATGCACCCGTGTATAATACCCTAAATCACATTTAAAAAGCATTTTTTTCTTCCTACTTGTGTACTGTATGATGCTGTAACATCATTTGCTGGCATCGTTCATTAGACGGGTCAACTTTTTTTCCCAAGGGCCAAAGATATTTTAATAATTTCTGAAATCTGTTTCTTTCCATTGGCTCTTGTTTTAGATATATTAATATTTTGACAGTTCATTAATTGATAATTAATTTGGAGATATTAAAAATTGTTTGTTGTTTTTTCGCGAATAAAAGTAGACCTCACTACGTTGGCTGCGTTTTCCGTCATTGATAGCATGAACAATTGTTGCAGTCAACTCTAGCAGCTGCTGGCTTGACTATCGTAGTCTTGCCCATGGTGCACAAAGGAACAATTGTTATGAAACAAGGTACTTCACATTACATAAATGTATAACATTAGACAAAACAATGGGGTTGCACTCCATTTTGTCTTCTTTTCTTCAAGAAACAAAAAAATAAATAAATTACGCTTAATCAACAAAATTCTTAACGTTGAATTAATTCTCGACGCCTCGTTGTGTGTGACCTTATGCATGATGCTGTTCTACAGTAATTCTGAGATGTGCAATCTCAGGAAGGTTTATTTGACTTTCGAGGTTCTGGTGTACTGCATGTGTTTATTTAGTTAACCTGAAATGGCTTGTTCCACAAATAGAGCTTGGAAAGTGCAGAAAGAAGCAGTTTTGGAAAGTACAGGCACTTTCAAAAACAATTTAAAGGTACTTAATTTGTACAATTTGTACATTTGCATCATTCTGAATTGAACCTTTGTGACATAAGCTATTCTCGTTTGCTTAAAAGTCTGTTACTGATTTCTACACTTCCCAGAACAGCCCAGGCATTTTCCATTTAGAAATTGCAGATCAGTAGGGATTCATGTCCAAACTGCACATAAACGGCAATCAATGTAGAAGTCTGAGAACATTAATCTGCCCATTGCTAAATCATCTCCTCTTCACCAAATCTACAGCAAAATGAAATTGTCTCTGGCCCTTGCTGTAGCCCACATCCAAATTCCAAAACATAAGCTCCTTTGTGGATGTAATAAATGCGTTAGCTTGTTACGGTGGGCTAAATCATCCATGTTATGCCCTCCTTGGGCTCCTCTGGTAACTGAAATAAATACCGTTTTCTATCTGAAGATACCCTGAGGCAACACTTAAGGTTTAGGGTAAATAGAGTGCACTGTTTTTAGATGCACTCACTAATAACTTTATACGAGACAGGCCCACAGTGGAGTACCAGCAACCAGTTCTGTTGTTTTCAAATTGTAGCATGAAGCCTTTAGCCTGTTTCATCTGCATGATTTAGGTGTTATTGTTACCTTTTTTTTTTGCTACTCGCCAGCCAGAAGCTGTGAGATGATCAACACAGTAGAGCTTTAGGAATATAAAATCACCAACAAATGACTGGAATCAATGGTAATGTTATATTCTGCTTAAAAGGGGGTCTCTATGGGGGTCTCTGGGGTATGCAAATGTTACAATTTGTAAAACTCAATAAACAATTAAACTAGTCAATGCTGCTTAACTGAAGAGAATGTTTTTTTTTTAATAGTTTCGTTACGTGTGCATGTGCGTGAGAACTTACTTGTCATCGTCCCACTCACTGTAGCTGGGGGAAAGCATGTTTTAACAGTTGTAACACGCTTAAGGGTTTTCGCGTGTGTTAAAAAGATGTCAATGAGACAAGCCAAGGAAGAGTTAAACCCCGAATGACTCAGTGAAATTAATTGCTGGTTGATTTTTATACGCCTTCTTTGGGAATAGATTTCAACAACCACTCACCTCTGTTTGACTGAGATATTCATATTGCTTCTTGTGAAATACTGTAAGTTAAAGCTTTACTGTGTATAATGGATTTCAATTTTTAGTTGGTCATTGACAGTTTTCACCATAGAAAATTTGGGACATCTCCACAAGTGATGAAAATGGAAGTGTTAGTGGAAGAGGCAGAGTTACAGAAAATAAATCTGTCTTTCTCGCCAACCATATCTGCAAAAAAAAAGCCATGTTTTGTTTGAATTACCTTGTCCCAAGTGCTTGGCAATGTTATGTATGTGCCAATCCTACACATACACGCCATACAACCTACCCCACAGGCCAGCACAAATTGCCACAGTCAGTGTGCTGAAATGAACTAGTCACAAGGTAATAGAGTTGAAAGTGGTAACATGACTCTGTTTTGCGATCTCATCACAATTAGTCTCAGGTTAAATAAATCACATTGTGCATGCTAAATTAATCTATTTGCATCTATCCTCATAGAACATGCAAATTGAACTGTGTGGCAATTTTTCCCATTTGACAGATGGGAATCCTGGGAATCAGACCCTTACTAATTTACTGTTTAGAATGAACAGCAAAATGCATTCATGCATTTTTCTTTCTTTTTTTTTTTTAAATCCACTAACGGCTACTGACAGCAGTGATTTATTTATTTATTTATTTATTTAACAATTTGGTGGGGGGCTTGTCACGGTTGTATGAAAACTCCTTTGTATATCTACTGTACCAAACCACACATATGAAGCCTCTTTTCTTTAATGTACCCAATTTTGTTATTGCACCTTTTTTTTGGAAATTGCAAAACTAATTTTGAAAGTAAGCAGCTAAAACGTTTCTTCTATTTTAAACCCCAACACATGCCATACCAGATTATAAATATATCTTGGAAAATGAAGAAATACTTTTTTTCTACACTGTGCTAGACTCAGTTAAGTTAAAACGTAGTTAACTCTTACATTTTAATAATCCTAAACCCTCCTCAAGACGTATCAGTTGTCACGATTGAGATAAACATAGCTAGTGTTACTTCAAATGTATCTACTGTGGCTTATTTTAAGGGTTTCTGTTTTTTGTTAATCACACAAGGTGTTGTTTATTATGTAATTTAGTGTATGCATAAGAAGATTTCTATCTGACTCCAAGAGGCCAGGTATATTATATAACTCAAATTGAAATAGTATATTTCATATATTTTAGACATTTTTATTTTCACAAATCGGTCACATGGGTGTATTATATATATACAAATTATCGCCAAATAGAAAGTGTTGAAAATGGCTTGCTCTTTTTGACAATGCACTATTAAGGGGGAAGTCAACCCCCTAATTATTATTTTTTTGGACAATAATATGTTCTATGCAACCCCACTTGTCTAAATATGGTGTTCTGATTAATATTGTGTTGGTGAAATATGAGTTAAGCACATCTATCTCAGGGGGCGGCCATTTTGCCACTTGCTGTCGACTGAAGATGACATCATCGTTGCTCAAGGGTCAGGCAACGATCAATCATAGCTCACCTGTTGTCTGAAGCTGAGCTGTGATTGGTTGTTACCTGAGACCTGTGTAACATTGATGGTCATCTTCAGTCAAAAGCAAGATGCAAAATGGCTGCCCCCTGAGATGGATAAAAATGGATGGATTTTGCTTCATAACTCATATTCCACAAAAGTAATATTATTCAGAATGTCATGTTTAGACTTGTGAGGTCACATATAACATGTTGTCATGAAATGTTTAAGGTTGACTTCCACTTTAAGGGCTGGACTAACAAAGTGATGGTTTTGGCAATACAAGTATTCTGCCCGGCCTGAGCAATACACAACTTGCTCATGCAGGAACAACTGTACCATACAAAAGTCCACCTCTTCCAAGCATGCTGGGATCAAGAAATCCTATCACGCTCGAGTACAGTACCAAGCACTCTGGTAAGACTCGTGAGTGGTGTTAGCATGAGTTGCACCCTCAAACCACAAAAAGGAATTCATTGTCATGTTGTCAACTTGATGTTAAACTACTTACTTCTGTGATGATCTTTACTATGTTGTATTTCTTTTGCTTGAGAAGCTTCTCTGTTATTGCTGCGTTTAGAGGACCTGCAGATAATGCTTTACAGTGTGCACAATGTTTGTGTACAGTCCTCAAAGCTAGCTTTTATATACTCAATATGTTAATGGATATATAGACATGCATCCAGTACACAAAGTTCAAAAGCATGTAATATGGATAATCCACTGTTTATCTGTATAGGATGTATAGAGTAAGTAATGATAGATCCCCGCATTGCAGTGGGTTAATCAGGCTTAAAACCAGCCATCATTTTTCCTTTTATACTGCGGATGTTCAACGAATTACCGTCTTTTTGCTCGTGAAATGTACTGGACAACATATCTGAACGAAGGCCTGCCAAGAGGCAGAGCAGCTCGAGATTATTATGGGTTGCAGAAGCGTGTTTTAAGGATGGATGGTGCTGGGTTTTTATAGATGTCACACACTTTATAGATGTCAAGCAAGATACCGACACTATCGTACATAATTTGCTATAAAAGTCAAAGAAAACATGTTTGATAACTGTATAGTGTTTTCCCTATGTTACACCACTATTTGAGTAGTGTACTAGTGATCTTTTGCAATGCTTATAGGCCTTTTGTGAGTTTTTGGCACTTTATAGAATTTGAATCTACTCTTGGTTGGGGGGTGATTTAGTTTGATCCCAAATAGCTGGCACTAAATTGCATGTTCACTCAATTCACACAGGTATAAAAATGGTGGAGACCACTTAAAAAAAATAAGTTTGAAGTGATGGATTTGGAAGTTTTTTTATAGTAGGCAAACAAATATATTACCCATTTACAGAAAAGAAAATGATCTGACCTGAGCTGCATAACATTGACTTTAAAACTTGTGACAGAATGCACAGAAAACTGTTCTGGGAGATGCTAATACAATTGTCACAGCTCTCTTCTGAACTGACCCAGACACAAGGATATGCAGAGTTGATTGGAGTTCTGTCGTAACATAAGTGCAATGAATGGCATGACTCCTTCTTGTGACTGACCTCAAGTTATCATGTATATTAGAAGCACCCAATTACATTGCTGAAATGACAATTCAGTATATTGCAATAATTTTTGTTTCTTGGATTTCAAACATGTTAACACAAGCGGAAAATTACTACCCTGGAACTAATTTGTGTTCTGGTTTTAGACATGGTATTTAATGACATAAAAACAGCCATAGCAAATTCCTCAATGTTTTCCTGAAATACTAAACACGTGCTAAATTAATCTATTTATTTAGCATGTTTGTCAGACGCTACCTTGAGTTTGCCCTCTTTTGTCCGTATCCCACTGAACAGTGACAAGTGTTTACGAGAGTAGCAGCTATTGATTTTTCATCCAGGTTCGTTCAAGGTCACAAAGACATTTATCAGATGTTTGCCAACAATTTTAATGGTAAACACTAAAACTGTTGGCGAACGTCTGGCTAACATCTGGTTAATGTTTGGTGAATGTTTGTCTCATATCTGGCGAATGCTTGGCGAACGTCTGGCTATTGTTTGGCTCATGTCAAGCGAATGTTTGTGACCTTGTATGAAGCCTGACGAGACATCAACATTCACTACCTTCGCAAATACTCACGAACGTTCAGTGGGATATGGGCTTAGTAGATCAACATCCACATCCATTTGTGTGAGCAATTAATTTTCCAGCAATTTTGGAAAGTACAAACTTTCGTGATACAGGCCCTTATAATGTCAAACATTTTCTACAGGGTATCATTTAGTAGATTAAAAAATATATATATTTTCAGGTAAAGTTTTGAAATTATGAGGGGTGGCACAGGAAGCATACGAATGGCCTACCATTCCTGTTATACAGGTATATGTATGACAATATAATAGTATAGTATTGCAGCAGCGGAAGTAAAATGTTACCGGCCAGGTTAGTGGCAGCAGGATTTTTTAATATCTCCCATTTCCAAGGAAGACCAGCCCCCAGAGCTTATATAACACAGGAAACAGATGTTGGCAACATACAAGCATCTCTCCCTCTACCCGCCCTTGAATCCACTTTCTTTGCCTTTTTTTTTTCATTTCGCACACAATAAAGTGATCCAGGCAACTTTTGGTATGTTTGTTTTCTTAACCACGGCAACATCTTAATATTTTTGTCAAATTAGAGGGGAGAACATTTTTCAGATATCTGATTTCCCTTATTGCTTTAGTAACAAAAATATGTAAAGTAAATTTTGTAACGGAGAGAGTAATAAAAGTCAAATGTGGTTTGGTTTTTCTACAGTTAGAGAGGGGGTTATCATTTCGGGTTCCGGCTTATTTGTTGTGTAATCCATGTTCTTCAGCTGCAAACACTATAAAAGCGATGTGATTTTTCCATGACACAGATGAAACACAAATAAACAGCATAACATTTTCCAAAAAAGATGCCATCAAAGGAATGAAGCTAGGGAAAGAGTAAAACACTTTCTGAGGTCTTGTTCTCTGATAGCCACCCTTGTTCAGGTCCTATTTTTAAAATCTGCCATGCCGTTGTCTCAGTGTATAAAACTTGAACATCACAGAGAACTCTTTAGATCATCTCTCATCTGAAGCGCAGGATTATTGATTATGAAATATGATGCCTTTCTCTCAACTTCATGAATTCATTTTAGAAAAATTCCATTTCACCTTCTCTCGCCTCCAGAGGATGCCTGTTGCCAAGGTGACCACAATAACCTAGGTGTCACACCCTTTTTGTGAGTCGTGCCCTATGATTGGCCTATCGACCGAGAGGGTCTAGAGATCAGGCATTTTGATTGGTTGGCTGGTTGGCAGAGGCAGACAGCGCTTCTGTAGTGAATATTGATTTAATGGGCTGGCAGACGGGCAGATAGTAGGCACTCACACACATTTCTATATATACAAACGGCTGGCGGCCTGGAGGTGCACTGGGAAATTTGGCCCAGCGGGAGGTCACCTCTGTGGGAGTGAGCGTATGTGTGTGTAATATCATGCTCTCCAGGAGAGGTGTTGCTGGCAGTAATAGAAGCACTCCCAAGAGCAGACCATGCTGGGTAATATCACACTCCCCAGGGAGCTCGCCGCACACACTCGCACAAACACGCATGGGACATATGGCCTATGTACCACCACACTGACATGCGGACTAATAATGCAGAGATTCGGGAACTAACAATGCAGAAATTCACTGTAAAGTGACTCAGATGATCAGTCTTTGTGCATTATAACAAGGTCAGGTGCTATATATATAGTCAAATCCAGCTAGCTAGTTTGTCACCTGCAAAATGAATGAATGAACAGCTGTAACTGAGGCCTCAAGTTCACACATATGTTATTTTATACCTTCATCTTTATTATTCTGCTATTTTTTCCTAACCTTTTATGACGTGCTACTCTTCCCACATATTTCGACTGATTCTCACCATTGCAATTTCAGCATGTTTCAGAAATGCATGCCAGATGTGCTTCTATTTTTCTCATTCCAAATATGACTGGTTTTCCCAAAATTTTAAATTTTTCACCTAAAAATTCTCCCATTCGTTTCCAATGGCACATTCAACATTACACATTTACATTGTTCGCATTTGAAATTCAAAACATTCATCCCATTCAATTCACATTGAGAAGGATTTCCAATGCTCCAAAAAATTCACGCATACCAAAAATGTCATATACTTCACAGTAATTTATCCTAGCGTTCACATTTTTTCCTAAAATTCGCAAATTCGTATAATCTGTTATTCACCTCCATTTCTACATTTATTCACAGATTCAGACAATTCCAATTTCAACACACTACAAAAAATACACAGTATACATTTATTGACCGATCCAAACATTTTCAACTTTGCGGCTACTTTGCGGCAGTCGGCGCTGAAACTAGTTAGGGTAAACGAAACCTTTTTGTCTTTAAAAAGAAAAACAAATACTTTATGTTCAGCTCGGTCCAAGTCATTATATATCATTCAATGTCATTCCATATTATTCCACATCATTCAATATAATTTCACAATTTTTCATTCAGCCTTCACATGCAAATTCTTCAGAAATTGGATTGCCTATAATTTTAATACAATGAAAAAAACATTATTCCTGTTTTTAAAGACTTCAAATTATATTTTTCAGTCAATTAAAAAAGCCTGAACTTTTTCTGATAATGGTTGTCATTTTGACTGAAACTGATCATTTCAATTTATTTAAAAGGGATATTGCTAGTACCATCTTCTTTTTCTTATTATGGAAGGCATGCAGCCAATCAGTGGCTGTATTTTCTTTGCTACATTTGCGCATGATGCTACCTCAAAGTCACTATCTTACAAACCAGCCCCACATTTTTCTTGCATTTTGTACTGTGATTAAACTTTTATATACGCTATATCCTCAGCCCTAATTGATGAGTGTCTTGATTAATCACAGAGTGCTTCATACACTTAATACAAATAAGTGCCTCCCTTCAAGTAGATTCCTCCTGTTTTCACCTCAAGGGAGAACTGCGTGGTAATTGTAATTACCTCAGACCCCGCCTAGGTTCTTGCATCGCTCTTTCTTTGCATTTACGCTATAATAGCTACATGGCTCCAGACAAACTTTTATTTACTAGGAGCACACTGCCTACCAATCTGAACTATTCGGGATGCAAGTAGAACATTCAGGGACGCACATTGTGAGTCGACTTGCTGAGTTAATATTTACTCCACTCATAAATGGACTAATGTATGGAGCAGAAGTTTTGTTTTCTTTTAGCAACAAAGCAGGCTTTGAAAATTTAAGATAAATAAATAAATAATACATTTCCTCTATTATAAACACCTACCATATTTCTATGGTCCCCTTGGCAATTTTGTATACAGTATGGCCATGGTTAACATACTGTATAAATGCATTAAAAGTGGATGGGATTCAACAAGGGTTTAACTAGGGCTGGGGAAAAAAAGTCTGCTTAACTCAGTTGAGTCAACCACAAAAACTGGTCGACGCAAGAACTTCTGCTTTGAAACTATAATTAATCATTGTAAAACCATATTTGCGGCACCCAGAACCAATGTTTGGCCACTTCTGTGTTTCTGCACAGACATTTGCCGCTGCGGGCGCTCATTTCTCTCGACAAATGGAGATGAAGATGTTTGAGGTTGCTTTAGACTGAAAAGGGTTACGCAAGTAATCAATGGAATAATCAATAGGTAAAAACATTTGTAAAATGAAGAGGACGGAAAAAGATCAGATTGTTATATCTGTATAGAAATGTTTGCCTAATATACTGCAGCTGAAGCTATCAACCTGCCTGCATAGCACTAGAGAAGAGAATTTAAGGGGCTGAAAGCGTAACTTTTGTTCAAAATACACCACAGTTTTGAATGTGTTTTCCAATTAGTTTTCACACACAGCTCTCAGCATGCCTGACATTTTCCTCTTAATAGATTCCTTCTAGTATTTGTTTAAAAAAAAAAAAAAAAAAACGGAAGCCGGATGATATGACATCTCCCCACCCCATAGCCTGTATCTATATCATATCACAGAGCACTACAAAGTGAGCTGAACATAAGGCAAGGCGCCTTTCATTTCAAATTTATTCGCACTCTCTCCCCCTTCTTGCTGCCATCATCGGTCTCTGCCGTATACAAACGTAGAGATTTTGCCACATTCGGATGACAAGGCAGATGAAAGCGCGGTGGGAGCTGAGAGAGCTCGAGACAGCCCAAGTATTTTCATGCGACCTGTTTGAGATCCCTACTCCCTATAATCTATAGGCTGGCTTCACTCCGATTGGGAACGACAGATTCATTAGGACAGAGGCAGGGCGCTTTTGATCTAAAAATACACACTGTTGCGGCCTTAAAAGCAGAAAAAAAGTTCAAGAGATTCCCAATGTTTTAATCAGAAAACACTTCAAAAAGGAGATGCAGATAGGAAAATATTGAGCGAGGTGGTACTGACAAATAAGTTACCTTAATGGCAACAGCGCAACATTATGTAATGACATGGATGTCTGACTATACTTATTATATATATTTATTCGGTCAATAATGAGGATTGAGTTCATTTTGAGACTTTGGAGATGTTGGCTCAGGCCAGTGTGCTGTGTTTATTCTGTGCCTAGGTATTACTTGCACTTATGTCTCTCTTTATCCCCTCCTTTTTCTTTCAGAGCATAGGAAAAGGATCTCTATGGTCAATAGACCCGGAGTATAGACACAACCTGATCCAAGCACTGAAGAAAACACCGTACCATCCCTACTCAACAGGCCTGGCCACCCCCTCCACTTCGCCGCCCACCCTCTCTCAGACATTTCACCACAGGTAAAGGCAACTATCAGAGTGAAGTGTTGAAAATGCAGGGGAAGCTCAAAAGTACGAATGGGAATTCCAGCAAATATTCTATTTTTAAAAAATCTCAATAATTCACCCAAGTCTTCATTTCTCATCAGTCTCGGGTTCAGTGAGCATCTAAAAGGGTTGGAGTTAAAATTATAGGGTTATTGGGGTTAAAAATGTTGGGTATCAGCGTTGTTTTTTTGTTGTTTTTTTTTTTTAAATCTGATGGCCGATAAGTGTGTTAACATCAGTTGACTATTAAATTAATTTTCAGTTATCTTTATAAGAGATGCTGGTGACCCTGGGATCTCTCTGTCCCTTTTGTTTTTCCTTGAAATTAAAACAAAGATGATGAAAGATTAACATCTGAGTAATTTTGGAAATTTTGGAAAAAATGTGTTTACTGTACAAACTATAAGTTTTCATTAAACTCTAAAACATACTTATGACCCTGAAAGCTTCCTAAACTTTTTGGGGAATTTTAAAACAAATATATCTATAGTGTGAGATTTAAAAACAAAACAAATCTGGAAAGTTGTTCAATAAATGTAAAGACATTTCAACAGTGAAAAGTTGGAATTTGTATTGTAAAAAAAAAATGTATGCCAATATTTTCCCTTTTGCCCAAAATTTATATCAACTCCAAATATCAGTTATCAGCCTCCTTGGCTACTAATAATCAATATCGATATCGGCCCTGAAAAACCAAAAACAAAACAAAAACAGAACGACCGATATGTAATGATGACCATAGAATCACAAATATAACTGTGATTACATATCTGTCCTGGTTGCTCAGTACAATCTTTATTGGGGGGGCTGTTGGGCGTGTTTACCCAGGCCAAACATCCTGTCCAGCAGCTGCAGCCTTTTCAAGGCGCACCTGGGCCATCACGGGGAGAAGGAGCGTCGCCACGAATCTCGGGTACAAAGTTTCTGATGTCTGATAGTTCACCAAAGGTTTTGGTCAGGGATCATAAAGTCATATTTTTGTCACTTAATCTTGCATTGATAAAGCCATTCAAAACACAAATTTTCTCCTCAGTTTGACCTGCCATTTTTATTTTGGACTTGTAGCTCTTTTGCACAGGTTTAAAGATATAAATAAATAAATACAAAATAAACACTGATGCTGACCTGTTTGAAGGAATCTCAGTAGAAAGGAAATAAGATTAAGGAGTTTTTTTTTTAAGGAAAGCTCTTGGGGCAAGTTTTCCAACACCCATTGCCAAAGTTTCACGTTTCCACTCTTGTTCCCGTTTCTGTGTGTATGACGACTTGTATATCAGTTTTGGGGGTGGGAGGAGCTACACAAAAGCAGTATATTGTGGTTGACAAAGCAAATGGAATCAGCTCACCTTTATCCGTCACATAAATTTTCTCGATATAACCTCATGCTTAATGCAAGGTTTTGTAAAGGCTAACTGTATTTATGAAATTTGGCAAAATCTTAAAAAAATTAAATAAATCATGTCACTCATGCTGGAGTTCCACAATTCAGTTCTTGGGAGTTAAATAAATGGTCAACTAGGAATTAACAAGACTCATTAAGATAATTGTGGGAATGCTGGTAGTATATGTTATTGTGATTTTTATTCTCCTCACTTTTTTGCCGTGTAACAACTCCCACATAATACTTCCGATCTACACGTTCAAATTTAAACTTGCTTCAAAAATTCACGCCTTCCGCGGTATATATCGTCTGATTTCACATTACTCACAGTACTCGCACAATTTAAGGTTAAATATCAACTTTTCCCCATTCATTTTCAATGGGACTGACGTTGAACTTTTTCTAAGTCCCACTTTTCACGCCCACTTCCATACATACAACTAAACATCATTACCAGCTCTGTGATACTGCTCAGTGGCACACTTGGTAAATTGCATTGTCCAATAACCAGGAGGTCGTGAGTTCGAATTCCACCTCCGACTGTACACTGCAAATGTATCCATGGCAATTATGCTAAGTGATTACGTGCTAACCAACTGCATTGATACCATAGCATGGATACCTTTCAGCATCAGATGACACTTGTCAATATAAATACGCCATAAGCCATGATTTTGAACAAGGCAAGTAAGGTCAGTGATTTGAGCAATCGCCTGCCACACCGGAAGACCTCGATTCAAACCCCGCTTGGACAACTCTTTAGCTAGTGCTTTGACCGGTGAACAGGAGGCGATGGTTCAAATCCCACCATTGACAGACTGCAATTTCTGCAGAAATTACACTTACAAAGTGAAATTGGTAGATAATAGAATGAAGTCGTTGATCAACTTTGCTTATCTTGAATATTTGCATTCCCCTTTCTTCGTCTCTGTCCTTTTCTTTCTTCATCTGGTAATTCCTCAGGCATTGAATAGCAATCCCGCCCCATCTTCCTTAAATCTGTTTGCACACTGTTTTCATGCAACAACACTCCCGCCCCTCTTCATATCTCCCACATCCTCAGGCACATCACAGGTAAAAGCAGCGCTTGCCTTTTTTCCACATTCGCGGATTCAAACCCCCCCCCCCCCAGCACCACCCCCATCCCCGCTGTCTCCCCACTATCTCCTTCCCTTTAGGCTCAATCGCGTTTCTCTCCCTCTCCTTTCAGCAAGCTTCCCAACACTTTTTTTCCTGATCTCTTAATTCATCCTCATGTTCTGTCCATTCCTCTTTTGCCACCTAACACACTTTTCCCAATTCATTTAATATCCCACAAACCCTTCCTCTTATCCCCCGGGCACACATTATATACACTCAGGGTGTCCTTTTATTTCTCTCCGTTCCTCCTCCACTTTATCATTCAATTAATTTCTCCTTTGTCTTCATTCATTTTCGCCATTCTCTTCTCATTGAACACACATCCACCTGTTTTATTTCAAGCACTTTCCTTCCCTCGATTGCTTCCCACTCCAACTTCTCAGTCCTAGGCTCTTCTTCGCATCCCTGTGGGTTTGTCAACGAGCGGTACTATTAGTCGCCTTTTTCCCCTTTGTCCGCTTTCCCTCTTTTTCACCCCCTCGGAATAAAATCCCGCCGCTGTGCCACCCCGCACCCCGCTGCTGAGTTGATCTGGGCAGGTTGGCTTGCAGAGCTAGCGGACTGTGTAAGACAGAATAATTGGTTCGCCATAAAATGTAAAAGTGTCATTTTGTACAATGAGGTATGGGGAAGTGGAACAAATTGGAGGCCAGATTGGGAACATGGGGGAGAGCTGAGGGTGCAGGAAGGAGATGTTGGAGTTGGGGAGTTGGGGGTTGCAGTCATTTGCATGGTGACCCACGGTGGGAAATGAGACAGTAAGTGAGGACAGTTCATTTTGAGGTCAGAGAGAAACTGCTGGTACCTTGTGATGAAGTACCTGCCAAGTATGCAGTGGGTAAGATGACGTCACATGTGTATTTTTGTCAGTAGTACTGTGGATTGAGCTGCGTTTTTCGGTGTTTATTAACTACAAAGCGCAAGTCTTGTTTTTTTCACTTTCAGTTCAAAAGGTCTAATGTCAACAACTATTAAAATAAATTACTTTGACAGATTATGATTTTGAAATTGGATTAGTTCAACTGTATTAATTTTGAGACTCATGTTGGTTTAAATTACAAGACCATGTGTTTTAATTCATTAGCTTCAAGTCTTATTTAATAATTAATGTGCAAGCAATTTTAAAGCATTTGAATTTCTAACAAAAAAAAATCTGCTATTGGAGCTGCGACAAATCGATGACTTTGAATTTTTATTTAACTGTTAATTGACACAAATTGATGTATGAATAATTGCTCATTAGAAAATCACTCCGAAAGTGTAAAGCATTATGATTGATTTGATATTAAGTTAATTGATACATATTTTGTTTTCATTCATTTATTCTAAAATTGAATGCCAAGAAAGGAAAAAAGGATTCGACCTATGTGAACCAGACATCTGTCAATTTTGATATTAAGGGTTTTTTTTTTTCTTCTTCAAAGTTACATGACAACATGCTGGCAGAGTGCAGCAGTGATTAGTTGCCTTTAAGTACCACCATCAAACACCTAAGAGCTAAACAAAACTTTTAATGCCAGTGCTGACCCACTTTATGTTAGCCTTTTGCTAACTTCCTCTGCTGCTCATTATGTGTTTCTGGCACAGAGAAAAAGCAACAGTTTTGACTCACTACCAGAACATTCTTCAACAGTATACAAAAAAAAAAACACTTTTGAAATAGCTTTACACAAACTTGTAGGCTTTTTGCTGATGCCTTTAAATAAGTAAACATTTTTAGCAGATCTGTTCAGGTTGATTATGTAGACACTGAGGAAGTAATGAATGGGTTTGGGAAGGACGACTTAATCAATAGAGAGGGGCATAAAATCATTAATTGATTGGGAAGAATTTCTATCCTCTCTTGGATAGGGTGACCAGAATTTTGTAATTAAACTGGGAACTATTTATTAAAAAAAATGAACACTAGTCAATCTGGTGACCAGTAGTTGTGTTATTACTTTAGCTAATGCTAAATGCTATCTTGGTTGACGGTTCAACAGTGGTAAACAAGACAATACACTCACCATTAGCCAACTTTTTTGCCTCGCAGTCCTCCATTGTAACACTGGAAACGCGCTGCCAGAAACTCTCAGATCGTGATTTCCCATGATTTTTAGACACAGAAGCAGGAAGTAGTTCTAGTTGTGGTATGATGAAAACGTGACTGTGAAAGTAAATAGAACGGAATGGAAGAGTTCAATTCCTTTTTAATCGGTTTATCGTAGGGTGCAAGTTGGCCTGTAATCGGAAGTGGTTGCTAACTTGCTAGCGAGCCTACCAGGAAATAAAATGGATGCTTTTCATGATTGTTGCTCTACTGCTGTTAGCGCTCTGAAATCACTCCGCCAATCCCTCTCATAGATTCTCATAGATAGAATCCTTACTTAACTCATTCACTCCCAGCCATTTTGACTGTAGCAGCCCCCTTTGCTCCCGGCTGTTTTACTGGATTTTGCAAGGCCCACAGAATTTTGTGTTTGATTGCTATAAAAACATGGAACGTACCAAAAGAAAGATGAGTCTCTTCTTTCGTCAGGAAAAAAAAGGTATATTTGTATCTGTGTCCGTTTTGCAGCAATTAGCATTAGAATATAGCTACATTTCATCATTATTCAAAAACCTGTTTAAAACACTGGGGAAAAGAGCTTGTTGCCACATGGCCCTGGCTGATCTCTTATACTCTGTTGCCACCTGCTGGCCGTTTTTTTTGTAGCAACTACAATTGCTTTAAGAGACCTCTTCAGGTGAGAGGCTGCATCAAAGCCTTCTGTATGCTCCAGCATTAAAAAAAAAACATAAATAAAAAAACATATAAATACGTTTTTGGGACCATGGCAATATTTAAAATAGAACAATTTTGGGAGCAAATGAGTTACATTTTGAAAATGTGCTGCTAGGCCGTTAATGTGCAGTAACTCTGCCCCTGTTCCCTCAAAGATTCCAAAGACAGCAAAAATTAGTTCATGAGACATTAGACATAATATTGAGCATTAAATAGTCCACATTCCAGATTGGATTAAAAAAAAAAAGTATCCATTAAACAGTTTTATCACGGGTTCATGATACTCTTTAAAATGCTTCCTGGGCTTTTAATACTTTTAGTCACTTCAGTCGGTATGAACAGCGTAGAGGGAATATCATCTATTTTATCATTATAGCCACCAAGTGACTTCAAGGAGAAAATAGGGTTGACTGGAAAAGGCAATTAATATTAATCATAGCAATCAGAACACATCATTTGGCGGCATGAAACAATAAAGTACCTGGAGTTCATTTGTATCCTGAGATAGCGAGGAGCGGCTAGTGAGTTTTTCCAGGATTTCGATTTCAGCAATTTTGATAAGTCTGTTATTTGTTGTTTTGTTTAATAAATAAAATAATAACCGTTAATGAAACAGGTTTCCTTACACACGGAGCTCAGTAGGTCTGCTCAATACAACACAAAATCTCCCTCTCAAGAGCTCTCATTCTCAAGACCATTATGTTATGAAGTGTAATGATCGTGAATGCTTTCACGGCGGCTCCATTGTGTTAAGGTCAAGGACTGTCTCAAGCAGTTCAACACAACTCCGAGCAGAGGAGAAAGATGAGGAAAAAGCGTCTGACTAAGACGAAGGGATGATGACGCTTTGTTCTCTAGTCTTAACGTCGCTCACACCTCTCCGCTTTTCTCCGGCCGTAATAATTCACCCTCCACCTACCGACTCTTTCCCAACCTGAATGTTTGTAGTTAAGTCCACCAATTTCTTTGTGCATGAATGTATTCATGACTTAATGGGTGTGTTTGTGTGCCTGCAAAACGGGGGGGGGGGGGTGCAGTCTGCTGGGTAGGAGGTCAGCTCCGTGGTGCATTCCTTCACACCCCATCAGCATCTGGATGAGAGGAAGAGGAGGAGGAGCGGAGGATGGATGTCTCAAGGGGGATGTAGAGGAGCTTGCTCTCTTTCCGTCTCCCTTCCTTTCTTTCTCTCCTCCCTTCCCCTGGAGGAAACAAACGGGGGTGGGGGGGTGTTGAGGAATGAGCGTCTAGCACAAGTTTAGCCCCTCGCCCACTATATAAAATGCACGGCGCGTCGCCTCGGCAACGGGAACGCCACCATGGCAACACATGTAAGGCAGGTGCTGTCGCACTGCAAGGCCATTTGTTGAGCAAGTGAGAGACAACATAGGGATGGGAAGAGAGAAAGAAAAAAGAATGAAAAAAAGAAAGAGAGAGAGAGAAGGGGTGAGATTGGCGGGGGGGTGGGGTGCTAGGAAAAACAGACAGGCTGTTAGCGCAGGAAAAATATGTTATCGCCGTGGCAACGCAATGTGGCAACTCTCCATGGCAACAGCAGGTGGCTCAGGGCTGAAATGTGCAGCTTTTGCGTTTTGTGCAGTGTGTGCCTGCGTGCACGTGCTCGCGCTAGCCTCCGGTCCATCTTTCCCCTGCATCTGGCGAGGTGAGAGCCACATCACAAGTGCAGACGTCCAAATCCTCTCATTCAGCAGCTTAGCGCAACATAAAACAGGCCTCACATTACAAAGGAGGCTCTCCTGATGAGTGCAAGCGAGTGGGCTGCTTTTTCTGACTTTGCAGCATCTCCAGGTGTTCTTTGTCTAGCCCGCCTGTTTGTTTGTTTGTTTGTTTGTTTGTTTGTTTGATTGTTTGTGTTATCAGGCGTGTTGAATGTGTGTAGTGCGTTAGTGGAGGAGAAGAAATAGCATCCAGACGTGTCTTCTAATGTGGAGTGAAAAACCACTCAACGAGGGATGTTCAATACTACTTTCAAGTAGACCGATAGCAGTACGAGCACTCAACTCTTTAGTAGTCACTGATACCGATACCAAGTACCGATGCCACTTGTACTTTTGATATGTAAAATTTCACCCCCCGCCCAAAAAAATCTATGATAGATTTTTTTTAAAGACCTATTTATTCCGCTATAGCATTTTGCTTAAAATTGCATGAAATTAATGGCAATTATTCTATTCTTCTCATTTCTAACTCAGGCGTCACCAACCTTTTTTAAAGCTATTTCTTGGCTACTTATTAGTGCTAAGGGCTACCAAGTAATTGATAGGGTAGTCAATTCTAAAAACATTTGTTAGTGACAGCCCTAGTTATTACTAATACATTTATGTAAAGACACTAATTCTCCTAATGATTTCTCATGATAATTAAGAAAGAAAAAAATACCAATATCAAACACTTTATTTCTATAAACCGCTTCCATTGTTTACATTTCAAAATTTCTAGAAAATCACGATGCGGTGATCCCAATTCTCGTTTCTAGTTCCTGCTGCCATCGTGAGTACCGAAACCTTGAAATAAGGCCGGATATCAATCCGATACGATATATGGCATCGGTACTCGCCCATCCCGATGCTCAACCTTCTTCCTCTCCTTCTTCATCCCCTCCACCTTCCCTCCACTTCAAATTCACCTACAGGGCAGCCAGTATTATGTTCTTGCGTGTGTGTGTGTGTGTTCGGGAAGACGTCTCCATCTATGTGAGAAATGCCATCATTACCTCCCTCATTAGTGGTGCAATGATCACCTAAACCGAGTCGCCGGCTTTGTGCGCTCCTCCTGTATAATGTGTGTGTGTCAGCAAGACGCGTGTTTAAATGTGTCATTCCGTCGGCATATTTATCTTAAACATGCCTTTGTGACATATGCATGTGTTAACTGCGAGTGCGTTGATGACTTTTTTTTCCCGTCGGATGCGTGCGAACCCGTGGCAGGCGGCGGGGGGTTGTCATGAGAAATTACTCCTATGGACTTATAGCGGCGAGGCTGTAATTCTCCGAGGTAATCACAGGGAATAATGGCAACAGTGGGACACCCGGGAATCTAATCACTATAATCAGAAGCGTGGGCTTATGGGTTCAAATTCCTGCCTTGCTATCTTGCTCACAATAAAGCCTGTTAGGCTGCTTGATGTGATCAAACGGTTGACCACTTTTCTTTCTCTCCCCTCCCCATGAACGCAGTCCTCCATTGTGGTCGGGGAGTCCCCTCTTCAGGAAGAACGGCGGAGTCGTCCTACAAGGTACGATCTCGTGTCTTTTTGTTACCGTCCTTTCTTGCCTTCCTTCTAGTCTCGGTTCGGATCACGCCCGATCCGCGATTGGTTGGTGGGGGGGGGGAAACAAAACAAAAACAAAGTGTGCATTCGCAGTCTATTCTAACATGTCAAGGAAGCTGAAACATACTCAACGGAGTATACACGCTAAGTCTAACTTACACTAACTAACACAACAAATTTGACCAAATACAGCAATACATTAACGGCAAAGCAAATAGCTTTAGTACACTTTTACTTTGAAGTTCGCCCACTTCGTGGCGTGATGGTTAGCTTGACTTCCCTTTTAAACGTTACTTTATCGTAGTTGATTGACATTGGAGTCACGACCAACATCAACACAACGCTATCCCGAACTCATGTTCAATCGCTAATTTAGGACGCTAAGAAACCGCTCATTAATAACGCTGTCATCGTATGATACGGCGGAAGTCTCCGAGGTAAGTGGCTAGCGGCTAGCTGTTAGCTTGACCAACAAGTGTCTGGCTGCCGGCTGGTAAGTTTGACAGCTTACTTTAATTATTTTTCAGTATTCTGGACCAAGGCTACTTTGTAATTCACTCTCCATGTTTAAAGGAAGGAAATGTGCCTTAAATTGCACGTTGAGGTCTTTTCATTATAAAAAAAAATGTTGTCTTCATTTATTTTATGAAACACTTTTGCCCATTAAAAAAAAGAAAAACATTCAACTCAAAATATCAAACTTAGCTGTTTAGATTATAGGAACACAACTTTAAGCCATTAATACCTTGCTATTTTACACATGACCGTGTAAAAATAAGAATGTTTCTGCCTCATATTGCACTTAAAAGTTGTATTCCTAAATCCTAAATGGCTATATTAGACATTTTGTATTGATTTTTATTTTATTTTTAATGGGAAAAACGCTTTTATTTACAAAATAAAGACAAAGTACTATTTTTTTTTCTTTTTTTGGGGCTGATCCAAATCTGAAAAACGATCCGAACCGTGCTATTTGTGATCCGTTTGCACCACTACTTCCTTGCCTCACAACCCGACTTGTACCCGAAGGTGCCGAATGTGCAATCATCTCAATTCCAAAGCCGTCTTTTTAAAAGCGTGTCTTGAGAATACCAAGTATTGAGTTCTGACACTTGGCTGAATGCCAGCGAAGAAATACTTCCCTACAGTGGCGTATTTATTTGAAAGTTTAAAAAAATAAATAAATAAAAAACTAACCAGTAGAGACACATCAATTGAGAGGGGGTGGAAGAGAGAATCTTATCAGAGGTAGGGGAGCAATCCCCTCGTCTCCTTTTTCTCATTCAACGCGCATTCTCCCCGTCCCCCGCTTTTGTCGTTATAAACCTCCTTTTCCCTGTATTTCCCATTATTCCCATCTTCCCTCTCTTCCCCTCCCATCCCTGGTGGCTGCTAGGCAGTTTAAATGGACATTCAATCCCAATCAGGGAGCACTTCAGGAGCTCGCTGGGCCGCCGAGTCCTAAATGGAGAGGGAAATGGATACATTAGGCGTCTGCGGCGTGCCCTCCATCGCCGCTGATAATGGAGTAGTAATGGTCAAGGAGCCAAGGTTGGAGAGCATCTGAAAACCTGGACTTCCTCTGGACACATGGTCTGAGAGGGAGCAGCCTGGACTCAGGCAGGGGTGACAATTGTGAAGGCTGCATGTGACAAGGTGGACCTTGAGCTCGATAACATTTAACCTTGTAATGAACGTTGATTCTTTATGGCTTAAATCTCTCATGCCCATCATTAGTCACATCTAGACTATACAATGTTAACTAATAATCACATTTTATTGAAATGGTGGCAATATCTCATTCTGTAAGGACTTATAACCGACAGGTTTCAGGTTTAAGTACCAGGGCCCTATTTTTATTTCCAGCGCATGCCTAGCGCAAAGCGCAGTCTAACTACGCACAGGTAAAAGTGGGCTGCGGCGGCGTTTCGGCCAATCAAAGCGGTTATCCACTCATTCCTTTTCAAATCAGGGCGGTAGAAGCGCACACATGCTGGACATTGTGGAAGCAAATTGACTCGTTAGGTTCCTCAACTTGCTATTAATTAATTATTAAATTAAATAATAATAATAATTTGTTTAATGAAATAATTTCTTCAATGACTCACTTTTCTCACGCCCTTGTATTATTTATAAATAAAATATGATGACATCCACCACACGTACGCGGAGAAGCGACTCTATTTGCCTATGCGTCGATTAAATCCATCAAAATCACGTGATACCGCCCGCGCCACTAGTTAGACCTGGTTTTACCGAGTCTAATATCTCGTTACCAGCGCTGTCTACTCCCTGGTAACTGCTTATGAGTGCAGCTTTATAGTGCATCCCGTTGACTCGTACCGTATTTTCCGGCCCATTGGGCACACCGTATTATTAGGCGCAACATCAATGAAGTGGTCTATTTTAAAATTTTCATACATAGCACGCTCTGGGTTATGAAGCACATTTTTTTAGTGAAGCATTGTATGTTAGTTTATTCTAATTGTACTGCATGTTTATTTGATTGCTTTAGCGCTATTATGCTAGGTTTTATCGGGTAGCGTTGTGTGTCTTGCATGCTTTTGCTCAACGCAACAACACGGCGGCTGCTTCGTGCAGAAGTGGGGATCCTTCAATAGACAAAAAAACATCCCTAATCAGTGTTGTTACTAGGACCTAATGCTAAATGCTATCTTGATTTAAAGCTCAACAGCTGTAAACAAAGAAATGCACTCACCATGAGTCAGTCTTTTTGCTCGGTCCGGGCAGCGAATGGAAGCTTGCTGTGTTGTTCAGTTCACCTCGTGCCGGTCCAGTCCCATATTGTAACATCAAAAATATGCCGCCACAATACCTCAGCTGGCCTTAGGACTAACCGACAACCTCAACAGTAGGCTAGTTTGACTACATTTCCCATGATTCTTTCGCACGAAAGCAGGAAGGAGTTTTAGTTCCGGTATGATGAAAACAGCGATCAGATGCGGATGAGAATGAGAACGCAAACATAATAGAAAGGAATTTTAATTGAAGACGATGAACTGAAAAGCCGACATCCATCTAGGCCCTAGACACCCTAGACCGGTTGCTAGCCTAACGCAAGGCACAAATAGACACTACTCCTCCACCATGCTGCCCTTGTGTGCCCTCCTTAATCGCAATTTTTTTTTACATGTTTAGGGTAAAACTCAGATAAAACCTGGAACTAATCTACAAATTAAATTGCTCCTGTCCAACCACATTAGAACAGTACACGGCATGCTGAGTCGGCAGATTTATTCAGCCACATGAGGCAATTCTGTTGATTAGCATTTCAGCTTAATATGAGCCGTGCATGTGGGCGTGTTCAAGAGACTTACTAGGTCGCAGTGATTGAATGTTGCTTTTACTTTGTCTTGCCCCCTCTAAGCAACAGCACATGCCAGTCAGCCAACCACTTAGACACTCAGCTGGATTGTCAGTTAGCTGTTCAGTTTAACTGCCAACATTTTGAGCCCACCAGCTATCCAGTCAGTTAGGCAAACATTAGTATGCATCCTCCCCTCAGACCTACAAGTGATGCAAACGCTTAAACACACACCAGCCAAACCAGCAGCTAGACAGAAAAGAGGGGCCACTTTTAAACAGTTGTGTTGTCAAGGTCTGTCGGGAGTGACCTTTGAACCCGTTTGACTGTGTGACTGAGCGCGGCGAGCATGTGCAGCGCGCGTGTTTGTGTGTACTTTTGCCTGTCTGCTGCACTCCTCTGTCGGCTGCGTGGAGACGGCTGCCTGCGGGGCCATGTGGAACTCATTTAACAGGAGGTTGGAGGAGTCTGCGTGTGTGTATGCGGCACATGAAAGCAAGGGAGGGGGCGGCTGGTTTCAGGGCTTCGCTTTCCTTGGAAAACAGGCGGGCATGCAGACGGGGAACTGATCGACGGGCAGAGATGCGCAGACAGAAAGGCAGAGCTGACCTGATCTAGAAGGACAGTAGAGTATTTTCTGTACAGAAAAAAAAATACAAAAAATTGACCTGCACCAAGATTGGTTTTGTAGAGGGGTCAGGCATTGTTTCAGGGAAAAAAAATCCATGAAATTTTGATGTAGCAAAGTGTGCTCCTGTGGCAGGTTGTGCTTCCTCTGTAGCCACAGGAAGTGCACCTTCTGCTGGGCCTTCCTTAACCAGTTTTACGATTAACCATGGTTTTTAAACGTCATGATTAAATAACCGCAGCCGTTCAACAACACCGGTTATTTCCGCTTATGTGCAGCGCAAAATGAGCCATAATGAGCGGCATAGTTCTTAGCTCTTCTGTTTCCACACGGCCCATTTAGCGGCGCACAACAACACAGGGCTCAGCTTTGAACGTCACCCGGGGAGAGTTGCGTACCCGACGGTAGAGCTGTGCAATACTTGAGATTTTATTGATCGATACCAAGTAAATACTGGTGCCAGTGTCGCCGATACCAAGTACTTTTAGGTTCATAAAATATTATGGTATTTTAAATAATTTGTCCTATTAAATAACTTTTTTTATTTATTTATGTAAATTTGACTTTCCTGTAAGGTTTTTAAACATGTCATAATATAATATCCTTAAGGGAAACATGCCTGGGCTGTTATTTAAATTTGCAATGTAGCAATAATCTTCTATTCTTAGTCCCCGTCACTCTTATGCACTCAAAGAAACGTCAGCCACCGAAGTTCCTCTCTACACTAATACATAGCTCAACTAGTAGTTGGAAAAGCTCAAACGAAGCATAATATGACTCATTGTCATCATATTATGTCAAAGGGATTGCACAAGGGACACACGAGCAACCAAAATAAATAAATAAATGTAAAATAGCAATACTAGCACTCTAATATCGATTTGATACAGATACACACGATACAGCCCTACCCGACGGTTGTGGGCCGGCCTGGACCAGGTTGAGTGGATGTGGGGAAAGGGGAGGCCGAAACGAGGCGGCGGTGAGTTCGGGCCTCTCGACGGTCGAGACTTTCGGCCACCGGCACACCGCTCGCTGCGCCGCCGTTCTGTCGCCACCGACCGACTGCCGGCCCCCTCCCCTACCCCGGGGCTCCGGTCCATGGCCGGGTGGGGAGCTTCCGCGAGCATCGCCATCCACGGCTGCTTGCTGGAGAGGCCATAAACTGCACAAAGTCACCAGTTTAAACGAACATTTCATCTGTAAGTATGCTTGAAATGGGAAGAAATTGAAAAATGAAAGAAAAAGATGGTACATACCGTCCACTTGTTATATGTAGTGCCCAGGCCCTGTTTTAGGAGTCTGTCTAATATGCTGTATTTGTTTTAAAAGGCAGCAACTTTTTTTAAATTCATTTTCATTTTGTTATTGTTGTTAAAAATAAACATTTTCGAAGAATGCTGATGTGGCTTTTTTTTAATGTCTACAATAATAACCGTAAAAAAACGTAAAACCGTATTTTTTTCCAATAACAACAATAACAATAATCGTACACCAAAATCTGAAACACTGACAACTTCCAGGATTTCCCCTAATCCTGGCGGACTACCAGGTTTAGTAAATTTTCCGGGGAAACCCTTACTTTTATTATTTTTTTCACTGAAAACACTGTGATCATCCTTTTACACCAGGAATCTTGGATGGAGTAATGAGAGCTGCGCAGAGAGAACATAATATTCTGTGGGCTTTGCAAAATCAGTCAAAATCCAGGAAACCAGCCGGGAGCGAAGGAAATTGCTTCAGTGAAAATGGCTGCGAGTGAATGAGTTTACAGGATCATTATCAGGCTTATGCAGAGCTTGCTGATGAGCTGATCACTAATCAGTCGTGTTGAAGAAGGAAAATATCCAAACCTGCAGGACTCTGGCCCTTGTGGACCAGATCTCACCACCCCTGGTTAAGAGGATTCAACAGCAATTGAGGTGTACAATGCGATGGAATCGAAAAGTTGGAGCCGGTTCTCGATTCCCAGCCCTACTAGCTTGTAATTCCCAAAACGGTCACCTACAGGACTTGAGTGGAACGGTATTGGCTCTCACCCTGGTACCTCAGCATACATCCCATTCTCGTTACTTTGCTGCAGAGCCGGCATACATGCTCAATTGGAGATATGAGTCATCACTATACATAGAAAGACGGATCGATGAAGAGGAATGAAGAGACAAAGCGAGGAGCTGCAGATAACGTTACACACGGAAAATTTTCCACACAACTTGGACTTGAGCTCCGAGCTCGTGTGTCTGTGTGTGTGTGTGTGTGTGTGTCAAGGACAAACAGCGGTGGTCAGGAGTGCGCCGCTGAGCTTGGAGAGTCCAGGTCAAACGCAGCCTGGTATTTCCTATCCAGCCCCTTTTTCCCCTCTCATCGCTGGCGTTCTCCTTCTCTTCTGTCACATTCTCTGCCGATGCATGATCTACCACTCTGTGGCATGTGGAAGGGGAGCCGTTGCTATGGTGACCTAAAGCCTGGCTGGAGCTCGAGGTGGGAAGCTTCGGGAGGCGAGAGGAGTCGGGGGGGCGGGGAGGGGGGCACATGTCAACCCAGGGAGACCTAATGCACTGACCACATACACAAGCATGCAGTGAGTGATCAAGATTAAAAAAGAGACTGTGCAGGGACTTACTTATAAGGTTATGGAGAGCAGAGCGGGAGATATCAGGGGCAGAGCCACACTAACTGGACTCAATAAGATTAGTGCAGGCAAAGAAGGAAAGTGAACAGCTAACAGTGACATACCTCAAACGTATTCCACATTTATGTCATCTTTGCAATATGATTTGGACCCAAATAAATGTCGCGGGGATTTTTTGTTTGCGGGCACTTTGGGATGCTGAGTGTGTTTTAATGAGCCCATGGCTCCCTGACTCAATGAAATTTCTCCCCATAAAACTGGTCATGAGCAGTATGAGGCTGAAAAAGAGAGAATGGAGCACTCATGAAGCGTAGATATTTTTTTTTACCTGAAAATTAATCCGTGAATGGCTGTGATATAGTTTGAAGAAGGTAAAAGGAATATAGTTTCTAAGGATATGTATGCTAATTCAGTGTTTTTCAACCCCGGTCCTCGAGTACCCCTATCCATACTGTTTTCCATGTCTCTTATTGGCTATTAAAATTAGGGCTGGGTTTAGAAAATCGAATAATCGATATTGAATCCATTTTCATTTTCGAGCCTGATATCTATTCATAAAGCCATGAACCGATTATTTTAATATCTCTTTTTCCCATAAATTTATCTTACCATTTTCTTGAAATTTACTGTTCGTATTTTCTTACATTTATGAAAGACCTGACTTACTGCACTTTGTTAAGAATTTGTTCAGTTTATATTTCCAATTATTGAATTTGAATTATGAAAATATTTTCATCTCATCCTTGCAAATGTCAGTTTGTTTGTGTGCAACTCAAGTGATTACCGTATATCACGTGTTACTTTCATTAATAAACTAAATCAGTTACCAGTTACTGCCTTTTATTTTTATTTTTTTTATTTGGAATTTGGAATTTTTTATTACGTCCTTGATATTTAAGAAGAATTGGTGTTCCATAATTAATCAATATTTAACTGAATATTTAAGTGAATCGAATCAAATCGGGAAAAGATCTAAATCGAATCGAACTGACCTTTTGTGAATCGAAATCTAATCGACTGAGGAAATTAGAATCAATACCCAGCCTTAAATTACATTAAATGGTACAATTAAAATAGTACAAAATTTCAGTGAACAAAGTAAATCACAAGAGAACTATTGCGTACAATAACTGAGATTCCACTGCATGTCCAACACAATCTCAAGAAATCACAACATGATTTGACAGTGATTAACATGTTACATGCTTTTAACACTACCTCACCATGTTGTTAGAATAATGCACCACCATCTTTTTTTTCCTTTTTTTTAAAAAAAAGGTTAATAGATCAAAACCTGTACACTGGAAGTTGCACACAAGCAACAAACCAACAAACAAACCCATGAAAACATGCAGTAACCCCCTTGATGGAGGTAACAAAGCTGTATTGATGTGGGGGCTTAGTGTTTGTAGCAGCTTTCAACAAGCCTGGGCAGCAGACAGCGCAAACAGCAGGTACTTTTTGAAATGGGAACTGAGTGAGAAGAAGATGACAGCTGTGTAAGGAAAAGTGTTGTGGTGAGCCACAAGCTTTAAGTCATGGAAGATTCAGATTTTCTCCTTTCCACCAAATACGTGCATGTACAGTATTTCACATATGCATGTGTTTGCAAAAGTGGCTAGAGCTCTCTACAGTCGGTAGGAAATTGGCAGGATCATCTCAACTGAGACATCATTGATTTACAACCAGCAGTCTCAGGAAAGTGAGTTGCGACTGTTCAATCAATTCCCAGTCATCTCGGTTGATTTTACGTTCTCATTGTTTTGACTTTATGTTTGTTTTTCAAATTAGGAGCATGTGGTAAGTTTGAAAAAGCATAGTTTGGAATAATTTAACTCATTCACTCCCAGCCATTTTCACTGAAGCAACCCCCTTCGCTCCCGGCTGTTTTACTGTATTTTGACAGATTTTGCAAGGTCCACAGAATGTTGTGTTCTATTGCGATAAAAGCATGGAACCTACCAAAAGAAAGATTAGTCTCTTCATTCATCAGGAAAAAAAAGTATATTTGTATCTGTTTCCGTTTTGCAGTAATTAGCATTAGAATATAGCTAAGTTTCATCATTATTCACAAACAGCTTGTTGCAACAACTCTTATACTCTGCTGCTACCTGCTGGCCATTTTTTACCATTGCTTTAAGCGACCTTCAGGTCAGAGACTTCATCAAAGCCTACCATATGCTCTAACGTAAAAAAAAAACATAAATAAATAAAAAGTATAAATACGTTTTTGGGACGACGACAATATTTTAAATAGAAAGTTTTTATAAGTTTTTGGGAGCAAATGAGTTAATTATTATCATTCATTCATTGACTACAAAATTATGAGTATAAGGCTATACTTGTTGGTGTAGCTCCATCTGCCTCACTTCCTCCCGATGCAGCTTGACTGTAACCAGGAAGTGTAACTCAAGTCTTGTGTAAGCACATTTTTTCAGATTTTACATCAAACAAAACAAAAATAGATTTTTTTTTATTGGTAGAAGGAAGAAAAATGGCCCAAAAAAAATTGCAATTAAAATCTCACACCTACATGTGGGGATGGTCAGGGCTGGCCACCACGTAGCTCCGCCACAAAACGTCAAAGAAATCATCCATTCTTCATACTATTTATCCTGAATAGAGTCTCAGGTAAATGACTTTGGGCAAGTTGCGGTTGCCGGTTTGGTGTCTCCAACAATATATTAAATTTTGTGTGCTTCGTCTGTTTTGTGTTCTATTCACACTGTGCGTGACAAGACAAGTTGTATATGTTGGATTTTCCGATACTCTAGTTTCACATGACCTCAAGTGGTGACCTTGAAACGGTAAACCATGAGTCCACATGGTGGCCGTGTGCTTTCTTTTATACAGTGCTATGCCATGTTAAGTGGGTGAGAGCTATAAATCTTGTATAGAACACATCACATTGGATCAGCAGTGTCAGTAAAGCAGGATCTTGAGCTTTCAACACAGATTTCCAAAAGGTTTGGGAGTCCAAGCTTTTGCGGGTCACTCGAGGACAGTCAGGGATTTGTTCCAAAGCCATTCCATCATCCCGGCTGTAAGGTGGTCCGGGGCGTTGGGCTGCCGCAGGCTGAACGTTTGTCCCTTTTGCAGGAAGTTTCCACTTTCAGAACCTTTCTACATTTTCCTGCCATGATGGTCCCAATACAATAGTTTGTGGACAAGTGATCTTTTCTCCCACTCTTTGATCAGATTAAACATTCCAGGTGGGCTTTTGTCATATGCCTTTGGCGTTTATTTGATTAAAACATTACTTAGTTGAATTACTATTTGCAGACCGGCTTTTATTAAAGTGGAAAGTTTTCACAAGCCTTACTTTGTTCTACGTATCAAAACTAAATGGAAATAATTGTATTCATTTTACTGTTTACAACAGTAGTGTGCACCATCCATCAGTGTCACTACAGTCACTGTTTACCATACATATATAAGTATTTGAAAATCATCCATCCATCCATCTCCTCATTTCCTGAACCGCTTATAGACCATGATAAATCATATTTATACTTTGTTCCAAATTACAGTATCGTGTGAACTACATTCTGTCCAAAACTAATTCCGGACTTTGAAGCTTTTGCTTTAGTAACAGGCAGCCTTCTGTGTTTTTGAGTAAGTCTAATGGGGGCGGGGCATCAAATTTTGCATAATTCATAATTCCTTCTTGACCAAGCATTCTCGGTTGTACATTTCGCCTAGATCCATGAAAATTTTGAGGCATAAGTAACAAATCCAAATCATACAAAAAAAAATCGCAGCCATATGTTAAACCTAACATGAAGTCAGTCCATGTACTTTTTTTTTTTTTTTTACATATTTTAACACATTCCTCCTAGATCATTTATCATCTTCAAATTGTGTGTGCTTTATCTGAATATTTTAAAAAAAAAAGTTATTGAAAGCTTTCAATTTTGTCGTATGCCATGGCGATGCACTGTTTACAAAAAAACAATAATGCTGTTCCTCAGGGTCTAGACCTGGGCAGAAACTCATGAAACTTTGCGCACACATCAGACCTGGCATAAAAATCTATATTTTAGAGAGTTTCAAAAAAAATGTTAAAATTTTCTAACAAAGCATTCCCGGTTGTATGCTTCACTTAGATCTCTGAAAATGTGGAGGCATATGTAACTGCCCAAGACCTACGAAGAGCTCACTTGTCTCTATATGGTAAACATAACAGGAAGTCCACCATTTTGACTTCATTTTGACTAAAACTCATGTAACATTTTACACACATCAGGCCAGGCAAAAGCATTTATATTTTAGAGGGTTATTGTCCTGTGTCAGTATCCCAACGTGCAATTACCCCAACGTGGCCAGGTTTACGAGAACCCTTTATGGCTGCTCGTAGATCTAGTTTTGTACTGGTTCTGGTGGAAAGATGAAATTCATTTTCAGCTTCAGCTCTCCAGCACACATCTGAAGGTTGTGTGCCAAAATTGACTGTTGTTTAGAACTGTTCATTAGTCTCTTCACTTTGACTAAAGACTTCAGTTCCAGCTGAAGTAAAAACAAGCCCTAAGCATGACGCTGTCACCACCATGATTCATTGTGGGTATGCTGTTCTTTTGCTGATGTACACGGTTGTTTTCGCACCACTTTTTCCAGAAAAACATTTAGACAGTTAAATAAAAATAATTACAATCGGGTCTCTCAAAAGCTGTGTGGAAATTTTTTTCCATCAGAAACTTTTATTTTTAAACGTAACTTTTTTTTGCACCTAAAAACTAAACATGTCACTAACTGAATTAAAAATTGCTCATCTTGAGTTCCAACAGCTTGTACGCGTGGTCGAGGCTAGATTTAGCAGAGCCCAGCGGTCGTTGGTAATTGAATGATTCACAGCGCCCTTAACTCATTTATGACGCTTTCCCGCTCAATTTAACCTTGCCTTGCTCATCAATAGAAGCCCTGTTGGCCTCAGATGGTCGACGGAGTCTCATTGAGCTGCTGCGAGCTCTTATCGCCATCTAATCGTGTTTCTGAGAATGTACCGCTGTCTTTTTCTGCTGCTATCCATTTTCCATCCTTCCACAACAACCACAAACATTGACATTGACATTCTCAACTAAGGACAATTTAGAGTCTTCAGTTAACCTAAGAAGCATGTTTTTGAAATGTGGCTGGAAGGCCGTAGCCTGGATTCAAACCTCCAACTTCAGAACTGTGAGGCGGATGTGCTGTCCACTCTACCAGTATCCTCTTGATTTATTTAATTACAGGTGCGAATCCTACCTCCGACTGTACATTGCAAATATATCCATGGCCGTTATGCTAAGTGATACCAACTGACATCAAGAAATGGATAATAATTTCACTGAAATGATTAAATGCATGTTAGCTTTCAGCATCTGATGACACTTTTCAAAATAAATACGCTATTAGCCATGAGATTGTATCAGTCAAGTTAGCGCAGTGGTTAGAGCAAGTGCGTGCCAATATGGCGTACCTGGGTTCAAACCCCGCTTGGACTGCATTTAGTACAATCGATGGTTCAATACCAATTGTCTGTTATGTCAGGAATTGGATTATAATTTCTCTGAAATGAATAAATCCTGATTTTAGACAGATTGCACTTCAAGTTTTCTTTTTATTCATTTGTCATTTAAATACAATTAAAAGTTTGTCATTTTAACATAATTTGTCTTTCAATTTACTTCATAACCACATGCATTCAAATCTTAGCATTCAGCTAATAGTATTCAACTTTTCAGCATTCCCACGCATTTTCTGCAGAAATTGCACTTTGTCTCGTTTGTAATATTAATGTGTCTTCTTCTCCTGTCTTCTAGTTCCTCGTGGTGTGATTCAAAATGGCGCCCGTGTCAGGAGCCAGGCACTCTTCCCTGTGATAAGACCTGTTCCTGTAAGCCCAGTAGGGAGCAGAACCTCGGCCATAAGGTGGGTCCATTTTACTCGCATCATTGTCAACCATATATTTAGAGCCGATCAGGGTTTTTTTGTGCAAACCTGTTTCCATTTTGACTTGGAAACTTGGCACTTGGTACATACATCCAATACAAGTATTGCATCAAAAATTCTACTTTTACAGAGATAACTCAGTGGAGATCATCTCAGTAGAACCCCTAAGTCGAATGGAGTTTAACCAAAATTTTCTGGGGGGGGGGGGTGTTCAGAATCAGTTTTTTTGAATCGACCAATGGAAATGAGTGGTAAATAAGTATTGGTGGAAGTTTGGCCTCAAATAGAATGAATGGGGAATGTTTTGATGATAAATGTTCAATTATGGAAAAAACGGGAATTTTTAGAATGAAGAAAAATGGAAAAACCCTTGGTGTGAATTTTTATAAGCAAGTTGAAATTTAAGTGATGTGCATCAGATGAATTATGTGGAAGGAGAAGCGTGTCAAAAAATTGGGAGGAATAAAAAATATCTCATGTGACGGGTCAGAAAATTTTGGGAAATAAGGATTTAGGATTTACCATTAAAGCCACAAATGTTTGTCTTTTCCATTGTTGTTTTTTGTGTAGCACCACCCAAAAAGGGTGTCAAAGCGAAAACATATAATAATCACGAAACCTGGCGTAAATTTACAGTATACCTTTTCCCACAAGAGAACAGCGTAAAACTCTTAATATATTCTTATGCTGCCACCACAGTCCCGACGGGCAGACAATTATTCTCAACAGCAAAACTAATAAAATGCCACCAGGTGACAATATCGCTCTGAAAACACTTTTGGTTTAGTTTAAAGCTGAGATTCAAACCTAGAACCTCACTAAGTTACAACTATGCTGCCAAATTGAGTCACTTTACATGCTTTTTTTTTTAATGGGGAAATGTGTTTTGAACAACTGAATAAAAGTCAGCCAGTGTTCCAGAACAAATTGTGTTCAACATTAGAGGTTTCACCTGAGGTTCTCCATTAAAAAAAAAAAGGATTGACTGTCACACCTCATGTTGCGGTTGCAGAATGGAGAGGTCCTGACAGAAACTCAACATGCGTCACAAATAGTTTATTCATCCTGACTGTGGTCAAAACACTTGCCAACATTCTACCCAAGTGATTATATAAATGTCCCACATTCACATGCACAAACACATTTATTAGTGGGAGAGGGGGAAAAAAACAGCTTGGGAGTCCAAGAACATTCAGAGCATGCCTGGACATGCATATCCATCATGAGAACAAACGAGGATGATGGCCTGCACTGTATAATGAATTAAACAGTGAATATTTAATCATTGAAAGAGTGCATTTTTGTCATGTACTGTAATATATCAATATTCTAACTCTCTCACGCAATACATAGGAGGACACGCAAAATACAGGATAAAAAAATTGTGTGATATGACTCTTTTTTTTTTTTTCTGGCCTGAGAACAAAAACTACAGGCAGGCAGGATTCCACATTAACAACTACAGTACGTGACTGTCGGTTGCACTGACTTCAGCCCGACCAGGCCTGTATAAATCTCAAAAATATGATGAAATCAAAACTTTTTTAATATATAATATGCAGTATTTTGTGTTGCATCCACTCCAATTGATCAGTCATCATTGATCTTCTACTGTGCTGTGGACTATTTTTTCCGCGTCAAGTTAAACCTTTACATAAGTAATGGCTCGAACAGAACAGAAAGCCCAGAAAATGTTAAATATTCAAGTTAATTTTATACTAGATCAGGATATTACAACAACAAAAACTTTAACCGATCACTGATCAGAAGATGACCAAGTATGTAATCTGTTTAACAACTTTTTACTGTACAGTCAACCCATTCTATTCCTGCATTGGGAAAAATAAGAACAATCAAACCTTAAAAATTCTCCCCAAAACACTGATAAACATTCAATAAATACATGGAAACGTACCTGGAGTGAACATGATTGCGTTAGCTGTATCGTCTTATTTTGATGATCCCATCAATGACGTCATTGATCGATCGGCAAATTATGGCATTACAACTGATCACCGATTTTGCACAAAAATGTGTTTGTCGAACCGATCCAACCGATGTCTATTTTATACTGCCAAAAAAAACCAGGCAAATAAGTAACTACACAGAAGTACATATTTTTTTTAATGCTTAAATAATGCATTATAAACATGCTAAGTATTAACTCAAAACAACCCCTACAGTGCCAGCCAATTTTGAGCATTTTCACTCATCTTTCAAGGCAAACAGAATATTGTGTGCTATGACTACATAAACATGGTGGACAGGATACTGTATGAAAGAGTTCCATTCTTTCATTAGAAAAAAAATATGTGTCTACCTTATTCCGTTCTTTAGTAATCACCATTTAAAAATACATAATTTGAGGGACATGAAGCAAAAATGGGAAAAATAAGGAGAAACAAGCTTTTTGTGAAAAGATACATTTTCTGCACAACAGTACCTTTCACACTAATATTTTTGTTCAGTGACGCTCTGTGAATTAGATTTAATGTGACAAACGCTTTGATCATTTACGTCATCCTTGAAAACATTCTATTTCCTAAGATCCGCCATGTTTTCATGTAATTTGGTACACGGGAGTGCATTGAAAATAGATACAGTGCTGCCATCTGCTGGCCATAATTAGTGGGTGTTTTTGGATTTTCCCACCCCATTCACAAAGCCGCGCTGCACAATACATCGCACTTCCCATTGAGAAATAAACATAGTTGACGTCAATTGACGTTATTGGCGGTATACAGTGGGCGTGTCCTTAACGTCAATTGACGTTTTTGGCGGTAAAAGATTTAAATAATCACTGCAACTTTTATATTATATCATGTAGGGATATAGATTGCCCGATTATCGGCTAGCTCAATTATTTGCGCCGATATTCAGTATTTTACAAGTATCTGCATCATCTTTTTTAAAGAATCATACAGCCAATAATAGATCAATTTAAAACTGTGTTCACTTCAGTAAGCTATCTAAATTAAATTTTCCGCTAACTTTTTTAAGAGATGCTGCTGAACCCTGGGAACTCTTTGGAATTTTGGAAAACTATAGAAATATTTTTCTATTTAGTGAAAATGAATATCTGCGCCAAATATCGTTTATCGGCCTCCTTGACTACTAATAAGCGGCCCTGGGGAAAAAAAACGTATCTGGAAAAAAAAACAGATCTGGAAAAAAAAAACGGATCTGGAAAAAAAAAACGGATCTGGAAAAAAAAACATATCGGTCAAATCTCATGAATGAGTTCTGGCAGCTCTCTTTTTGACCTTTATTTTGTTTTACTTTGTGTATTTTGTGTTGTTTTATTTTATTGTTTTTATAATGATCAATTTTACCTGTGAAGCACCTTTTTGTCTGTGAAAGGTGCTATGTAAATAAAATTGACTTACTTAGTTACGTACTCCACCACACACCCAAAAAAGCTTAATGTAGGACCCTGATAGGTCATTTTGCGATTGCCGGTTACACTTGGTTGCTCACTGTATAAAGTAACAATATTCCGCTCTTTGGTACCCCCACAGATCATCCATAGGAGAGTATCTGAAGCGAGGCCAGGACAGCCCATCCTGTTACTCTCCTCCCCCCTGCGGCGAGGACCTTCAGGAAGACCACAACTACAGCACGGCCAAATCCCCGAGCAGGCTTGACTCCTCCCAGGCCACGGCCCCCTCGTCCCCGACAGACGACGACGACATCATCGCCGTGGAAATCCAATCCGACGTCAAACCCGAGCCCCGGGAGATCCCGCTGGATTCCCACGTCACGACGGCCGCTGCCGCCGCCGCCGCCTACCTTTCCCAGCCGCCCCTGCGCGGACAGAGACGGAGCTTGGGGGCGGGACCCGGTACTCTGGCGGGAAGCAGCTTCACGTGGACCAAAAACCGAGCCAGGGGCATTAGCGACACGCTGCCGCTGAAGAAGCGGCGCGCGGTGGAGAAGCCGCCGGAGAGCGACGACGAGGAGATGAAGGAGGCGGCCGGGTCGCTGCTCCACCTGGCCGGGGTCCGAGCCTGCCTCAACAACATCACAAACCGCACCGCCAAGGGCCAGAAGGAGCAGAAAGAGGCCCTGAGAAACTAAAAGACGCATAGTACATCATCACGTGACCACGTTAGCACGCCGACACTGTACAAGACACAAATAGATCAACAGGTAACATGTTTTAGTCTCTACGGACACGTCTCATCTCCCTCTATCTATCTGCAGGGCATTAGGTGAATCCTACTTATTTGTGGCAATATCAAAAATCTATGTTTTCCTACATGTTCAGCAACACTAATGGGTACTTCTCATGTGTCTTCTGTTGTTTTGTTTTTTTCTTGTTTCAAAGGGGATGAAAGCCATAGTAAAGCATTCATTTGGACAAGTGGGCAAAAGTGAATCACGGACAGAAGATGGCTGTTTGTCTTGCATATGTGTTTGTTTGTAACCCGTAGCAATCTTGCAGTGATGCCAGCAAAGGAGGCGGAGCCTATCAGACTCTGGCCAGGGGAGGGGAGGGGAGGGGAGCCCCTCACTAGCATCACTCTCCTTACATCCACGAGCACAAATGTGAGACTGTGCCAAAGAGAAGTGACCAGGTTGCTTCATGTAGCTGACAAAAAAAAAATGTTTAAAAAAAAAAAAAACACCCGAAGGCGACGGTAGTTAAGCTTGACGAGAAGTGTCAAAATAATTGTAAAACCCAATGTGATATATACTCATGCACTTGATATTATTTTATGCCACTTATAGAAAAGCAACATGGTTTATTATTTCTTCAAGAGCACTCATAGTATTTAAGAATAGATATATTAAAATGTTGGGGTGGGGGTGGGGGGTGAATCACGTTTCTCACCATAGACATGGATAGTGCGCCGGGTGTGAGGCAATATCTCCTTCATTTTGTTGTTGTTGTTGCATCATGTAAAAGTTTACCCAGTACTTCCTGTCTCGAGACACCTAGAAAAGACATTGTAGCTTCCCGTGGCTACGGGAAATCAACTCAAAAATGTATTTTTTACAATATGTTCTTTGCATCCACACTGATCTAAACGATATCACGTTTGTGGAATATGAGTTAAGCAGCAACATCCACCCGTTTTTATCCATTTGGAGGCAGACATTTTACCATTTGCTGTCAGCTAAAAATGACATCACAGTTGCTCAGGTAACAACCAATCATGGTACAACTTCAGAATGAGGTGAGCCGTGATTGGTCGTTATCTGAGCTTTGAGTAATTGTGATGTCATTTTAATAAGGTAAAAAAAAATACGACACATAAGTAAAATGAGCCAAAATTTGGCTCACTATTGGAAGTGTGATATCTAAGTCATTTTTGAATATTTTTTTACTTGCGACCACTCAAAATGTTCAATGGCATCAGACCTATTCATACATTTTTTTATGTCCTCTATGGACAATAAAAGCAATATTGTCCTAAGAGCACAACTAACTATCATCTGTATATATATATAAAAAACACATTCAAAATGGAATATTCTCGCACACGCGCACATACACTCATCACACACTCATACGCGTGTGCACGTCACTGTTACTGCGTCCACACACTTTTAACAGGCCTGAGCTCTCGATCCCAACCGTGCTTTATTGTTTTGGTTTAAGAACAGGGACATAAGAAGCACATAAGCTCAAACAAAAATTATAATTAGCTCTCCAGCGCCATCTGGCTTTTATGATTTTTAAGTCAAAGAAAAATCTACGTTTAGTTGATGCCCCAGTGAAGGGATAAATTGGGTAATCACGGGAAATGCACTATAACACATCAGATGTACAGTGCATCAAAATAAGATAACAAAATATAATTTATAATGGGAGTCAATGGGCCAAAATTTGGACATTTTTACTCATATGTACAATAAAAAAAAATCTCACATATAATAATGACAATAATAATTTTGACATTTTGGACAGTGCCATTTTGAACTTCAACATGTTTTGGATAATTGGGTGTAATTTCAGCTCACTCGGTGATTTTTTTCATATGCTTTATATTTGATATTAATGGTAATAAAAAAAGCCAAAAGCCCAAAATTGGATACTTTCCTTATGAGGGTTGTTAAGTCGACAGCAAGTCACAAAATGGCCGCCCCCTCAGATGGATAAAAACAAGTAGATTTGCTGCTTAACTCACATTCCACTACCGCAATATTAATCATAATATCGCGTTTAGACTAGTGAAGCACATTCAATATATTATAAAGAAATGTTTTGGGTTGACTTCCCCTTTAACAAGAACTATATACACAAAGTGTGTTAAGGGTTACATTTGTGTCTGTTTCCTCCTCACTCTCCCCTCATCAAGATATAAGCAATTTGTCCCGCGCAGGCGACTCTGTAAAAAGTTAGAAAATATTTTATTTTTTTTCCTTTCCTAATTGAAGCAATTTGACCTGCAGGACTTTCTCAGTTATATTGCATGGGTGCTTGTAAATAAGATAAAAAGCAAATCTTTTTTATTCAAAGAACATGTAAGATAAACAATGTATTTAGCATGAAGCATGACTTATTTTCATATAAACCTTGATCCTAGAGGAAAGGAAAAAAAATTGTTTTGCGCCAATTCTTATACCCGTGAATTTATTGGATTTTTTTTTTCTTCCTCCTGCGTTTATTTGAATCCTTTTTGGATTCTTGAGCGGGCTTTCAAAGACACACCTTCAGGGAGCAACGTGGGGACGTAACTCTGCAACGTTGGCTTCTTGTCTTCGGATCATGCAGTGCTTTAGGACTTTAGCTAATCAGTGTTAACCCCTGTGTTATTTCACAACACATCTGTGGTGTGTGTGTGTGCGCGCATTGTTAAACATTGTGCCTGGCTACCCTCAGTACCTCTGTTGTCATGTCTCGGACATGTGTTGACAAACATTTCTTTCTTTAACATGACAGTATTGGGTTGTTGTTTTTTATTCTCCTGTGTGTGTGCGGGTGTGTGTTTTGTTTCCATCAGCATTACTCAGTGTAAATGTACCAAAATGATGGATGTTTTTGTCCTAAAAGAACCTCACATGTCCACATACAAAGGCTTTTTGGAGATGTATGAACGATAACTAGGGAAGCACTTAATGGCATTGTTATAGTGTACACAAAGATGTACAGTTAAGCCCAAAAGTATTCACGCCCTGCTTATGTTTTTTCTCAATACTGGATATTTTTCTTGGTTTTATAAATGTTGACACTAGGATCCATGGGAATGTTTTTTTGCAAAATGATCCGATAAAATCGAGGATATCAGGGAATCAAGGATGTACGGAAGAGGATTAGGGCCAGTGAAGAGAAAAAAAAGGTTAGCAGAATTCTGACTTTATTCTTAGAATTCTGACTTTAAAGTGAGAATTCTGACTTTTTTGACTTCCCTCCACAATTCATATCTCTACGTCACAAAGTCAGACTTCTCACTTTGAAGTCAGAATTCTGAGATTGAAGTGCTAAAGTGAAAATTCTGACTTTAAAGTCAGAATTCTGACTTTAAAGTCAGAATCCTGTCAACTTTTTTTCCCCCTCTTTACTGGCCCTAATCCTCTTCTGTAAAGATGTACTGTTATCAAAATATGAGGAAAAACAAAACTGAAAATGCTCCTGTGTCAATTCAAGACCAAAGTATACTCAACCAATACAAATGTGCAAAATTTGATTTAAGTATGAATCATTTTAGGCTTAACTGTACTTACTCCTAAAATTAGGGATGGGCATTTTACAAATAAATAAATAAACCAAAGTGTGACATTAATAATGCCAATGGGCGTTTTGTTTTGTTTTTTGTTTTAATATTACACGACCAGTGGTTCTCAGACTTTATATCTCCAAATACAAACATAATGACCCAAGTAAAAATGTGGTAGCGTATTTGGCCAGTGTTCATTTAAAATGTGGTAGTAGACGTCCTTTAAAGTGTAACATTGTAAGCCACTGTAGCATTATGCAAAGTTTGAAAATTAATACTGCATACAATTGAAATTTTAATATTTTACTTGAATATTTGTTACACAAGTTACATGAAAATGTTATTGAAATAACTGTCTTGTTACGTCCCAACGTTTAAGCTAATGATTCTTTTGCTTACCACTAGAGGGAGCCTGAGTGCCACACTGAGAATCATTGAAGTAGCTTGAATAAAGCTGCCAGTGTAGCAGTTAGGCCATAGAGTGGACGTAGCGCCTACTAGTAAATATTGAATTTCTAGTGAATTGATTATGCCCATCCTTAATTGAAATATTATTTGGCAGTTTTAGATTCAAAGATTTCAAACAGTGTTAAGCAGCTCAATTCATTATTTTTTTAATCTACTTTACAAGTTGCTAAAGGTAAGCTAATTCCGCTCACTTTCAAGGTTGTTAAGGTTGTCTCTTCCAGCTGCGAATGAAAGAACCCTTAATTAGGAATTCACAAAGCAGGGGTGAGCGCTGACGTTCTTGAATTCTTAATTTTGATATTGTGCCACCGTTTGTACTTTGGCTTCCACCAGCTTTTTTTTTTTTCTTCTTCTTTGCTTGGAAGCTACAGTACAAACGCGCACTCGAGCAGTGAGCCAAGTATCTGAACGTATGCATGTCCCATCCACGCTGGTGAAACCCCTTTGCCAACTGTAGCATGCATCACTGGCTTTTTTTATTGTTTTTTGGGGGCGTTTTGTATGGAATCCATGCGGACATAAAAAAAAGGCTAAAAAGGAGACGGACAGTCGGTGTCTTGTTTTGTGCCAACTGTCTCTTGTGCGATATCTGTGTGAGGTCAGGCCCTCTGCTGTATTTACAGAAACAACCCACTCACGTGCTGCCAAATGCAATGTTGGTTAGGTAAGAGGCATGTCAAGTTATGTGGCTTTAAAAAAAAAAAAAAAGAAGAACTTCCTCTGTCTAGCTCATTTGCATTCAGGAAATCCTGACCAAGTAGTATACTTCACTGCCTGAAAAGTATTTCTTTCAAAGCTGCCAAGCAAACTGAAAAATGCTTATAAAAAAATATATCAATATTATTTTTACTTTTTAAAGTTGCCAATTTCTTTTTCTGTTGTTCTGCTCTCTCGAGCAAACTATTCTGCAGTGCTGCCATTTGGTGACTGTCAAAGCTGAGTATTGGAAAGCCATAGGTTAGTGATGTCAAAAATGCAAAACTGTTATTGATCGGCGAGACGTGACGCAGAGTCCACCCAGGTGTGTTGGTTCTTCAGTAAATGTTCAACTCCCTCCTCTTCCTCCTCCTTATTGTGCAATCATATTGCCAAAGAATGAGTTCCAGACCTGTTTCATCACTACATGTAAATATCAACGTTGTCCAATATCGTGGCAAAAAAATATATAAATGTTGTTTTATTTTGTTTTCCATTTTCTGAGAAACTGCAATGATGTTTATGTGATGTATTGTCTTCCAGTTGGTTGCAATAATAAAAAATAAAAAATCCAAGTTGCAGAGGATTAGTTTGCCCTGTTCTTTAAGAGTTGATTTTATATATATATATATATATATATACATAAATTGCGTCTTCTAAATGTACAATAAAATGTACAATATTTTTTCCCTAGTGGATAAAATGTTAAACTAACTAGTCATTGATACAGTCATTTTAGAATCATTCATAAAACGGAGTTAAAATTAAAACGATGCACTGTACTCGTAAAAAAAAACAAAAAAAAACTATGATATTGATTTGTGTTGGGGTCATTTTTCTGCCACTAGATGGCGTAATTGCATTTTTAACATTTTTTATGCTCTTGTTAGCATAAAAGTGGGGAAAAAACTAATAGAAATATGGCTGTATCTTTAAGTCATTAATACAGTAATTTCATAGTAATTCATAGAATTCAGTTAAAATTAAAAAGAAGTCCTGTACTGTAAAAAAACGAGTGTGATATTAATTTGTGTTGAGGTCATTTATCTGCCACTCGATGGCATAATTGTATTCGTAAGACGGTGACAGCTCAGTGCATTTTTCTTTTCATATTGAGAGCTATCTAATCTTTAACATGAAGTAACTTGTGAAATTCTGCACATTTTTAAAATAAAAAACTTGACCCCAGTCTCCACAAATGTATGCATTATTATAAAAAAAATTCCTGCAAAATTTTGAAGTGGGGCTTTCCAAGTAAGGGACGGTCATTAATCACACATTTTAAAAATGTTGTGGCATTAATGGAAGTTTAAATGAACTCAAAATGAATGCACTAATTTTGACATCCTACATACTAAATATATAAATACACACCCATATACACATTTATTGAATAGCTGGGTGAGACCAGAGGGTCTTTAATTCTTTATTCAAGGCTGACCCCAAATCATTAACCTCACACATTCCCATCAACAAGGGTCTTATCAGAACTGTGCCTCCTCTGACGGTTAATTATTCATTTACGTCCTCTAATCATGTTAGTTCAATACGTATGATTAAAGATCAAAGTTAGCTCTCCCTTTCGGCAAAGAAGTAAAAGGCTCGCAAAGTGTTGGTCAACGCCTTATCAATCTGGGGGGCGCCATTTCAGGGCCATGTGGCGTTGGAAGTCCATTCATAATTGAAGCCGAGATGGGTTTAATCTCCATCCAGCGTCTCTGCGTGTGCGGTGCGGCACGCTCCCACCATCAACACAACTGGAGCTTGCAGTTTCTCTGTTGCTATGCAACTAAAGCAAGAAGGGGGGGGGGGGTTGCATTCACAAGATCTTTATAGAGGGTATCATCAGTTACTAAGAGTGGGACTCAATTGGCTTGCATTAAACCGCGTTCTATTTAATCACATCTCACTTTGAGGGCGAGACATGAGATTCCGATATCTACTTTTCATTTTTGAGTGAAATACCGTACCGTATGTCGCAAGGGAATTATCGAATGTGCGGTGTACAACTTGGAAAGTGACACACATTCTAACGTATGCCCAAGTGTACAAGCACGAATGTTTCATTTTAACGTTATATAAAAACGCAATAATGTGTAACTTGTGATTGAGTTGTGTATTAGGGTGCAGCAGAAGCAGACTGAGTTGCATGTCTCTGGCACATATCATCCATAGCCACACGATGACCGGCGAGGCAAGTTTCCATGGAGACGGAAGCAGGGAGCTGCATTCTCGTCACTTCTCATTTATAGCAAAGCTTTATCGTTACGGGAGAGAGATCCCATCGGTGATCAGGACAAGTGCATATTTGATTAAATGCAGAGGACGGGCTCACACCTCCCCGGTCGTGTGTGGCAAAATAGTTGCATCCTAAAGTGATTGGATTGGGGATTGTGTGTTTTGAGCGCTCATAAAGACGGCGTGCTGACACTGAAATAGGTAAACGTGGAGTGAGAGCGACCTCTTGTGGTCGTCTGGTGTCACCACGGAAAATACGAACACCGCTCCTCGCCTTACGAGGGAGTTTTGTTCCTGCAATGGCGACGTAACATGGAATATGTGCGCAAATACTTTACAGTGACGTATGCATGCGTATATTATCTGTATAGTTACCTTTTATTTATTTTTGAGCTCAGTGTTTTAAATTTAGTTTTAATTAGTTTTTAGAGAAGGTTTGTAAGGTTTTATTAGTTTTATATTTCTTGGAAATGCTTTAAGTTTTAAGGTTGTATTAGTTTGAGCATTGGTTTTATTTTTATGTCTTTTTTTCTTTGTGCACAATTAATAAAAATCATTAAAATAAGTATTGTGTCGTAAAAACTTAAAACATATTGTTTAAACAACATTTTAAAAACAACCACCACAATTTAAATACAAGCAATGTATAACAGTCCACAGACTTAGAAGCATATTTAGTGTTTTGTAAAGATAAAATGCAGTTTTTATTTTAACGTTAATGATGTGTTTGTTTGTTTGTTTGTTTTGTATTTTTGTTATTTTGACAGTTTTCGTTAAAAAGCATTAATCTAAATTGCTTAAAACTTAAATAGGCTACTATATAACTGAAAGGAACTTTAATGGATTGTTTTTTGTTTTTAAACTGTTTAAACCACTATATAACGCACAGTATTAGCATTTAATTCAGTATTTTTTGTGTGTGCCACAAGACCACGTACGCTGTTTTCAGGAACAACATTACAACATTTAAAAACATTCTTTGCTGAATTTTCGAACATTATATTTGTTCATTTGGAAGACAATAAGTAGGGGGAAAAAGTAAAATAAAAAAACTCAGTCAAACAGGTAAATTCTATAGATATTGATAGAAAGCATTTTAGATTTTTTTTTTCATCATCATCATCTTTTTGTTTATTAGTTGACACAATTTTGTACAAGCAATCAAAATTTCAAATTACAATGTCTCCAACAATTACAAACAACTCCAAGCATTAAACAAACCAAAACCATGCAGTCACAGTATTTATTACAATCTGAGGTGCCTTGGAACAGTCGCAGCGTGATTACTTAATTAAACTACATTTCCAAGCATGCCCTTTAACTGGTGTGTCGTTTCTGCTGGAAATCTCGCGATATTGGCGGCGTGACCCTGCCCTATGTCTCGCGCACTCGCAGCTCCTTCGCTCAGTATATAAAGCAGAACAACGACGGACGGCGGACGGCTGGGGATTCGCAGCCCGGGATTGTAAATAAGACCGCCAAAACTGTTTTATTTACAAAAGTGATGCCGGCTGTTTTAGAATACCGTTCCCAGTTGTTTTAACAGTTTTTTTGGTCATTTTTGGCTCTTTATTTCTCGCCCATTTCCGTGTGGTTTTTACACTGCGCGTATAATGGCGAGCTCGGCTAACTCGAATCCAGTGGTAAGGATCAATCTCAAGGATTGTCAACGGGGGAAATGGGGGGTAAAGTTAACTGAAACAAACTGTTGGACACTTAAAAAAAAAATTGAATCACGTTATTTTATCATTTACACACACTCCAGCATCACGCAAAGGAAAATTAAACTAGCTTCAATCAATTGGACGTTCGAATCTTGTCTTTTGGCCAATTTGAATTTAGTTAATGTTTGCCATGGACTCAAAACTGGAGTTAAATGTGAATAGTTGTGACATGTTTGGCTCTTGTTCTGTTGCCAGGGTGCATCACATCCGCTGGCATTTTTTTAATGTTCTTGGTGATCGATATAAATGGGGGGAGAAACACCCACATCGTGTTCGTTTGTGGCGTTGAGTGTAGTCGAATGATCTTTTTACGTCAACACGGGGTAAGCAGGAACCAAAGGGCACGTTTTTTCGATTTAAAAAATACCTTAAATGTACGCAAAGCACCTTGTATTAACACCGCGAACCAATTTTGCTTCTTTGTGATGAAATAAAGTAGGCGAGTGTCGCGACAGCAACGTTCCCTGTACCGCATCATTATTGTCCACCATTCCACGACTTGAAGGCACCAAATCTGCCCCGAAAAACCACTTCCACTCCATTTTAAACTCAAATATATCTACTTCCATCGATAATTCTACCCCGTCTTGTCCAAAAATACCGACTTATACGACAACCGAGCGACAACGCACACTGTTAAATGTGAAATTTGCGAGGCTGTGGAGCTGCTCCGTAAAATGGCTTCCTCGTCTTTCTTCTCTGTCTCCGCTTCTGTCCCTCCTCCCTCGCTGCTGCCTGGTTTTATACCGCCATATTGGCTCTCTATATAGACTGGCAGGGATGGGAAGGTGCTACTCGACGTTACGTCACCGACTAAGCTTATAAACAGCAGACTGCTTTAAATAGTGGAGGAGCAGCCCGGGCCGAGGGGGAGGGAAAGGAGAATTCCGACGTCCGTGCTGTGGACGTCCCGACAATGTTACGCGACGTTGTCTTTGTTTGCGTGTGCCTCTCGGGTTGAGCTATGTTCTGTTTTACAGACTGAATGCGACCATTTTACAAGCTTTTGTCCCTCTGTGTAATGTGTTAAATGAGCGTTTTACTAACACGCCGTCAATAGGTTGAGCGAATGAAGTTATTTACAGCTGACTGTTGCGATTTGATGTAGCTGGGGGTGGAACCCGACTTAATACAATGTGGAATCTCATCCTTTCGCACTTTGGGGTGATATTTGAGGATGAACCTAAAATGCGTTATAACATTTACAGGTTACCTTTATTTAGTCGTTTAATGAACTCATAATTGTTAAACTATTCAATGTTTCAGTACTTTATGTACAAATTGTTTAACAAGGAGATAAAGGCAAAATTAACACAAGCAGGTGTTTTGTCCATTATTCACCTACTATAATTTATTGGTTTCAATAGAATGGACTATATATGCCTGGCAACACATTGAGCATTTGTGGCAGAAAAGTCAGTTACTGCTGTCAACAGCAATGTGACAAGAATTCAAAAAAAATAAATGCGTTGTCTGGTTGGAATTGCCACTTGAACCTGAGTACAGTGCACCAATAATTAAAAATAAATAAATAAATCATGATGGATTCTGGAGGAATCGAGTTGTTTTGTTGGAAAAGTAACACTTTACTTTTTGGAGTAAAACTGAATACAAAAGCCTCGTTATTTCCATATACAGGTGCTCGTCAGAAAATTTGAATCTCCTCGAAAAGTTGAATAAATTCCATACAAGAAGTCAAAACTTTCATAGATTCAGGGCCTACAATTTAAGTGATTTCAAATATTTGTTTATCTTTACATTATTTGGGCTTCCAGCTCATAAAACCTACAAAAACAGGATTTCAAAAATTAGAATACTGTGAAGAAATCACCATGCATACTTGCCAGTGTTTTGCATGGAAAAAAATGATGGATGGATAGGCGGTATTTTCAAAACAATGTCAGTCTTTCAGTAGTTGATTGGGAATCCCATTTCCTTAATCACTACCTCGGTGCGCCGTGGCATTCCCTGGGGTCCTGGAAACCCAGGCTTTCTTGATGCTACTTTCAGCTCTTTGTTTTTGGGTCTGGTGGCCCTCATTTTCCTCTTCATAGTACTGTATTAGAAGAGGAAATCAAGGGCCACAATACAGTATTATCAGGAGGAAATTCAGGGCCACCAGACCTCAAAACAAACAGTCTGTGTCGTACGCTAACTTGCACAACACTACATGTCCGCGGGACGAGCATGACATCACCCTTCACCACTCCACCCCTCCAAACCCCTAAGAAAATGTGGGGTGTTCATCCCTCACACCTCACACTGGAAGAAAGACACAAGCTATGATAGTTGCAATTAAAAAGTCAGGGTGCTTAGAATTCTAAATGCAGCTCCTTTAATGGCTGTTATGGAGTCTAATGGTGTGGTCGATGTAATGTAGTGTAATTTTTGTTTTGCTTCCTTCTAGCCTAAACTGTACAAGACTGTGATTGAGGATGTGATCAATGAGGTGCGAGAGTTATTCCTGGACGAGGGTGTGGATGAACAAGTGCTTCTGGAGCTGAAAACGGTAACAGTATTATTGCATCATTCTTTTAACAAATGTGGAATGCCAAAAAGTGTATTCAATAGTTTAAAGGGGAAAAAAACGTAAATGTTGGCAACAGCTGGCAACGAAAAAAACGGTCACATTGTGTGGCTTCATCGAATGATTTTTTAAATTTATTTTTATTTTTTACATTTCAGCTATGGGAGAGCAAACTGTTGCAATCCAAGGCAGTGGATGGCTTCCATACTGAGGAACAGGCAGCCCTTCAGGCCGTGCAGCAGCAGCAGCAGCGACAACAGCAGCAACAGCAGTCATCGCAGCACCAAGTTCAACAAGGCCAGCAGGTGACACAGACAACACAAGCCCAGCAAGTCATCCTGCCTCCCCAGCAGCAGCAAGGTTGGTTCAATACAATTACCACTACTTTGTTTCCTTAAATGACAAGGCAATAAAAAAATAAGTTATTTGTACTACTACTCAACTTTTCGAAATACTCTTGTACAAATATTCCGCATTGGATCGGATGATGATGTGTTTTGTCTGCAATTCTCAACTCCCTGCAGCTCCCCAGCAGCAAGTCATTGTACCAGATTCCAAGATTCTGCAGCATATGACAACAACGGGGATGGCAAGTAGTAAACACACAAGTGAACATAACAGATGACAGTACTGCATCGGTTTGTGTGACTGGACCTAATAGAACATTACACTGCACTCTAGTCTGTGCCTTAGGTTAAAGAGACAATTAAACTTGTTAGTCTACTCATTATAAAGAGTAGTTTGCATGTGTGCACTTGTTTTTGGCACGGGCGCACAATTTAGAGCAGCGTAATATTTTGTGTTTTGTATTCTTCCTGCAAATTAAAAAAAAAAAGTCGATTCTGTTCGCCTTGTTTCTGCCACCTAAGTTTAACAACATATTATTTGTGTTTTGCATCTGTTATATGTTTGATTAAATCTTCATATAGAGTGCTGCAGCTACGCAAGCAGCTCTTGCTCTGCCGACTGGCGTCACACCGTACCCACAGCTCATCACCAGTTCAGGTAAGTCCCACATGTCATGTTTTCATGAAATAAAAATCCCCTGTGGAGTCGTACTTAACTGTACTATAACTATATTGAGTATATCATGAGTTATCAACTGTGTTGTTGTTGTTTTTAGGTCAGTTTGTACAAGTTTTGCGTGCACCCAACGGGGCTCAGTACATCATCCAGCAGCCGTCGCAGTCCATCCTCCTGCAGCAGCAGATGCAACCTGGCTCAGTGCAGGCGCCAGTCATACAGCAGGTACATATCTTGGCAGTCATTGGAGGGCACAGTTTTGAACTAGGGCCCGACCGATATGCATTTTTTGAGGCCGAATACTGATTACATATTAATCAGCCGATTATTTAAAAAAATATATAAAATGCATAAAATTATCCCCCCCCCCCAAAAAAAATAATCTTTTCAACGGGCGTCTTGCGTACAAACTTTCGCTATTAAGATTCTCTGCTTTGAATGACAAGTCCATAGTATGACCTTATCAACAGATTTCATGAAGTTTACAAGGTTATTGTATAGATTTATGTCAGTAATAAAATCATTATTTCTTGTTTACAACTACTGTAAAGCATTAACCTTTTCTTTTATATATTTTTATCTTGTGTTATTTTCACAAGTTATGGGACTTACTCGGCTAACTATCAACTTTAAATATAACTTGAAAGGACAATGACAAAATAAACCAATAAGAAAGTGAAATAGAATAGAATAAACTAAAATAATTGTAACTGAAAAAACGGAAAGAGGAAATACCGACTGTTCCTATGTGTTTGGCCTCTTGGGGGCAGTGTGGTGCCATGCATCCATGATGTACACACTTAAAAGTGAGTACAGAAGAAAGTTGTGATTGAATTCTATTATAACTCCTTTTTCACACATTCGGAGGAATTTGTGCCTTTGTGTAGTGTTATTTTACCTGTGGGTTTGTGCTCACACAAGATTTGTGTGTGGATATTTGTTATTTGAAGGAAAAACACTCCCGAAGTTGATGCTAACGGTAGGCATTTGAATGGGATACTCCTTTCGCTCCTAGCATTAGCACTAAGCTAGCAATGTTTTACAAACAAAGAATGTTCTATATTTAAATATATAGTGGATGTAATTCTTAACATCATGTGTTTAGTTTTATAGTTACCTCCAACTGCGGTGTCATTAAACAGCTTAAAGGACACTTGGGGACAACAGAATAACCAGAATAGCAAACGCTACATACTTGCTAGTTGCTAATGCTACGCAAGCAAAATGGTGCATTGAGGGTACTTTCACAGCATCGGAAACTTCGGCTTTCTTTAATAACGTTTTAAGGGGAAAACAATTGGCCATTTGGTCCATTTGGCGATTGTTTTGGCTGATGTTTGAAGGCCAAAAATCGTCCGATTAATTGGACTACTTTTACTTAGTCAGCTTTTTCACAAGACTTCCTACTTTATGTGCCACAGTTCTTGCGATATTTATCTGTGAATGCAACTCAATTCTTCTATTGATTTTCTTTGACTTTATTTGATCTGACTTGTTGCATTCCACTATAACCAGGTCTTGGCTCCTCTACAAGGAGGCATTCCTCAGCAAACAGGAGTCATCATCCAGCAGCCACAGATCGTCTTAGCTCCTGGAAGTAAAGTCCAAGGCAACACACAGGTCAGCATGCTAAAAGTAAACATTTTTTCTCCCTACTGTAATTCAGTTAACTACTTTTGTATTTTTTCATAAGTCAACTAGAAGGGTACTCAGACCTTTTTATGTTGGGCTCGGTTGTTCTGGAGTCGCACTCTGCCCTGCTGTGTATGGTGTTCCACAGGGTTCAATTTTGGGGCCCTTGTAGTTTTCATTGTATTTTCTTCCCCCTGCGTTAAATAAAAAAAAAAAAAAAAAATCCATGACTTGATACTAGAGATCTGTCGGGCTATCGTTCTCATCTTGTGTTCCTATCCTGTTAGGTGACGCAGGCTGCCGCGATGGCTCCTCAGCTGGCTCAAGCAGCACAAGTGCAGCAGGTCCAGCAGGCCCAGGGTGCAGCAGTGCCACAGGCCCAGGTGCAGACCCAGGCTCAGCAGGCGGCCCCGGGTCAACCTCAGCCTCCCATGATGCTGCAGGTGGACGGCGCCGGAGACACTTCGTCGGATGAAGACGAGGATGATGAAGAGGAGTACGACGACGATATGGAAGAGGAGAAAGAAAAGGACGGGGGAGACGATGGGCAAGTGGATGAGGTCCGCTGATTACCCGTTGCCTTTTGATTGTTCTGTTGTGCCATTGATTGTTATTCACCATGTTGTCGTTTTTTTTTTTTTTACATTTAAGGCGCCACTGAACAGCGGCGATGACGTTAGTGACGAGGACGACCACGAGCTGTTTGACACGGAGAATGTAGTTGTGTGCCAGTATGACAAGGTGAGTCATCATCGGGGGTCATGTTAGCCGACATATGTCAGCATTGTGCAATGTGTTTAATTGTGCAAATGTCAAACAATAATTTGCACTGCCGGCTACAATACTGTCAAATATTATATTGTAACTGATGGGGAGTATTTTTTTAAGTGAATCTCACTCAACATTAATTCTGTGTGCCTTTTTGTTGTTATTTCTTTAACTAATGTGCAAGATTTTGTATTTATTTGAATAGCACATACAATATTACAGGGTTTCCGCGGATCATTAAAAATCATTTTGTCATGAAATGGATTTTGCTAAAATTAAAGCCTTAAATGGCATTAAGAAGCATTAAATATGATGTTGAGACGCATTATTAAAAAAAAAAAAGTTATTATTCATGCTGTATTTTAAATACAATATTGTGTAAAGGTGTCATAATAACACAATTTAGCAATGATAAATGTGATTAAAAAAAAAGAAGTAATTTTTTTATGCGGACTGGTGACTAGTTGCAATTAATTCATTCACTCGCAGCCATTTTCACTAAAACAATCCCCTTCGCTCCCGGCTGTTTTACTGTATTTTGACTGATTTTGCAAGGCCCACAGAATATTGTGTTCTATTGCTATAAAAACATGAAACCTACCAAAAGAAAGATTAAAGTATTTTCTTCTATCAGGAAAAAAAAAAAGATTTTTTGTATCTGTTTCCGTTTTGTAGCAATTAGAATATAGTTAAGTTTAATAATTATTCACAAATCTATTTAGAAATCTGAGTAATTGAGGGTTTTTTTTCCCAACATAGTCCTGGTTCATTTCCTATGCTCTGCTGCCACCTGCTGGCCGTTTGTGTAATAACTATAATTTCTTCAACCGTTCTTTGCAGTTGAGGCTGCAACTTTAACAAAACATGGACTGGAGTCCACAAGCTTTAACCGTAACTTAAAGAATTACTATAAAATTACCGTTATCAATGATTCTGAAAGACGGGACCACATTTGTATTTGGTAACAATATGTATCCGCTTTTATGATAACTAACAAAAGTATGAAACACTTGAAAAATATTGTTTATTTGGAACGGATAACAACGTGCGATTAATTTGATTAACTCATTCAAACCCAAAAACGTATTAATACATTTTAGTATTTATACTTTTTTTATGCTAGAGCATACAGAAGGCAGCCTCTCAACTGCAGAGAATGGTTGAAGAAATGGTAGTTATTACAAAAAACGGCCAGAATGTGGCAGCAGAGTATAAGAGATCAGCCAGGGCCATGTTGCAACAAGCTCTTTTTGCCAGTGTTTTCAACAGTTTTGTGAATAATGATGAAAATTAGCTATATTCTAATGCTAATTGCTGCAAAACGAAAACATATACAAATATACTTTTTTTTTCCTGATGAAAGAAGAGACTCTAATCTTCCAGGTTCCATGTTTTTATAGTAATAGAACAGACCTTGCAAAATCAGTCAAAATTCAGTAACACAGCCAGGAGTGAAGGAGGTTGCTTCAGCGAAAATTGCTGCGAGTGAACGAGTTAATCTCGAGTGAACTATGGAAATCAAGACCTAATAAATTAAACAGTATATAAATATATGTAGAGCTGTCAAGATTAATCGACAAGTAATCGATTATCAAATTAATTGACAACTACTTAAGTAATCGAGTAATTTAAAAGTTTTCTGTTGTCCTTCATGAAAGAAGACTTTCTTCTGTGTTTCATCAAAATAAGACATTTGAAAACATCTGTTTTTACTTTGGAAAACAATGACCTAACTGGTAAATATAGTACAAAATCAAGCAAATTACGAAATAACCACCAATCACTGGTTAATCTGGGGGAAAAAATGCTTTTGTAATACACTTAAATGCAAAATTAAAATGAATCCAATTAATTGATTGAAGAATCAATAGATTAATCAATTCTAAAAATATTTGATTATGACAGCACTAAATATATGTATGTGTGTGCATTAAAATATTTAGCTTTCTCCAGAAAAAAAAAAAATATATATATATTTTTAAATTGCATTAAAAACGGCATAAGAAAGCATTAAATTAGATTGATGATACCCGTAGAAACCCTGTAATAGCATCAAATAGTTTTTATGAATTGGCTGGCAGTTTGGAACGCGCCAGCGCCTCCGATCCCCATTCAAATGACGCCCGGCAACAAACACCACCCCCACCCCCCCCCCCCCCCCCCCCCCCCCCCTGGCAGAGTCGCCACTCATCAACCTCTCCCGGCTTACTCTGCAGATTCACAGAAGTAAGAACAAATGGAAATTTCACCTGAAGGACGGGATCATGAATCTGAATGGGAGAGACTACGTCTTCTCCAAAGCCATAGGGGATGCCGAATGGTGAAGGCCGCAAGACGAAAGCCGCGAAACAGGAGCAGGAACTCTGTTACTCCTCCTATCCAGTTTACGGACAATATCAATATCCTTCCATATCCTGTTACTGGATTTGATTACCGGAAGCGCGTAGAGTCTTTATGAACTCGGAGAAAGGACCGCAAGGTCCTTTACCACAAGCCCGATGTCACCGGTCGCACTTGGAGAGCGAGCCTTGCGAGATGAGAACCCGACGGCGAAAGGGAACGCTCGCCCTCCTTTTTTGTTGCTCAGACTTTTCGATTTTCCCCGAGTGAATTCCCACACATCATTTCACATGATGCGCGCGTCAGAGGACCAGAGTGCGCTGACATTGCAAGCGTGTCAATGCACTGCTTCAGCTTGTCTGCACTGAAGTCCAAATGTAAGATTGTTGCCTTCACATCTACCAGAATTCACTTTTTGGCCTCACTTTTCTTTTTTTGTTCGCTCTCGGAATTTCAGTCTCAAGTCCTGTTTGGAAAAAGGAGCTTGGAGTTTCGAGTTTTAAAGTTTCTTTTAAATTGAAGGGTTATAACAGAAGGTAAAATAACTTAGAAATAATTTATATAGGCGTTATTTTAAATCTTATGAGCAATGATTCCAAATCTTCTTTCCCCTCATCAGATTTATTTATTTTTTTTTTTTTTGGGTAGCGTCATTCCACGAAGCAAAACAGAAGCAGAGCCATAGCTGAAGTAATTGCATCTGTCCTGTTTGTTAAATTGAGTTTTCTACCGCCTTCAGTTGATTGATACGCGTGTGTATGCTTCAAGCAGTTGAGTTCATCCGCTTTGCGTGTGCGTTTGTCAATTGCATCACTGAGCATCCCTTCAACCTCAAAAACAAAAAAAAAAGAAGTTTGTTGCCACCTTTAGCTTAACAGTGACGCTATTTTCTATTTATTCATGAAAGTAGAAGTTATTTTATTTTTTCTGATCTGCACCAAATTGTGCTCTTACAATCGAATAAGTGTTCCTTTTTTTCCTGTTGGCTGAACAAAGCTTGTGTGACGTTGTTCCCAATCATCTTGGATGTCCTTTTGTGTTTTTGTCTTGACTTTTAAGCGGGCATGTTTTCTTTTGAGAGGATTTCAAATTTGGTGAGAAGGGGGGGGGGGGGGGGTGAGTTCTTCTAAAATGTTTTTAGTGAGTTTTTGCGGACATTTGAAATAAAGTATGTTTCGGCGGGGGGGTTCTGAGTCACCTGACTGGTTAGGGGGCTCAACTCAATTTATATTGTGAATACACATCAACCTTACGAAGGAATATTATTTTTGTGTTCATGTGAGCAACTTTGATGTCTTTCGGCATTTAAGCAGTCCAAAAAAAAGTGTTTTTTTTTGTTGTTGCAAAAAAATCAATTAGGCTTAATTGATTTTATCCAGTAGCTCTGTGTGAATTGTGGCTCTTGGAGGGAGAATCATGGTTGTTCCCACATACTGTACTTCAATGTTGAGTGTGCCTTTTTGATTTGTACTCCTGCTTTTCTTGTACTTCTCAAAAAGAAGGCTGTCTGAGAAATGTTTGCTCTGTTGTGACTTCTAATAGCTGTTGAAATGTATTGTTCAATAAAACATTTTATAAATTACATTCGGAACCAAATACAGAAACGTGTTCTTTGAATTTGAACATTTTTCCAAAATTATATTTTGAGGTGCACACTTAGACAAATGTTAATTGTCTATATTTTTGCCAGTATTTTGTAGTATAGTGTGTCGTACTTGTGAAAATGTTCCGTTATATCCATTTATATTCCAAAAGTTCAAATGTAGCTTGACACACAATCAACTCATTTGAAATTCAGCAGAATAACACATTTAAAGTTTGTTTGTTTGTTTTTAACGTTAAAATGTGGCATGTGCTCATCAAAATATTTGTAATTTATACGTCTCTGTCTTGCTGGTGTTTGGCTGCATTTTCAGCTACTTGCTTGTAGCAAAAGTAGAACCAACAGTGTGGATAATAAGCAAGTACCTTAGCGTATGAATGCCGAAGACACATACTGTGTGTATACACCCCAAAACAAATTGGCCAAACCTTATTAAAACATTCGCAAAAGCTAATCATTAAGTCCTTGGAATTTCCTTCATTTCAACATTTTCATTCATTTATGCAATTACGGGAAAGAAAACACCTTTTGTCATTTGTCAACAACACTGTCATGACCAAACTCTACAGTCCTACCTAATTTACTAATACTTAATCTGATCTGTGATGAAAACAACCAATCAGATACAGACAGCATAACTTGCATACAATTGTTTTGAAGATGTTAAGCGTATTTACTGAAAATGCGCAAAAAACAGACATACGATTTATTATGCCCGTTTCCATCTGTTGTTCTTTTGCGAATATTGCGAGGGGACTCCACCGCTGTAGGTGGCGGTATACACCATAGAGATGTGGTCCACCAGTAATTTGAGAGAAGAAGAAGAACAGGAAGCGACTGCGTTGTGCGTATGAGTTTGCTTTTGCAATTCTTGATAAAACCGTAGCGTTTCTTTGCATCTTTCCATCTTAAATTGCATTAATATTCGCTTCTTTAATTAATTCCTAAAAGACTTTTGTTTCGCCGTACCCCCAAACATACCTTACTATATCATCCGACATTGCTTTGGGACTACAAACGTACGTGTGACGTAATATCCGGTCAAAACGTGCGACGTGCATCTGGTCTTGCAAGCGGTTATTATTTCATTTCAAGTGTTAAAAAAAATACAAGATGAGTAAAAATGCTTAATGTATAACGCGTACTTTACACACAAGGTTTTCTAGCCGCAGACTCCACTGATGTTGCACTCAAAGCCAGCGTCTATATAGTGATAGATATTATTAACATTTCAATTCTTTATTTCATATATTAACCATTGATATACATTATTAACATTTTAATTCTTTATATTAACCTTGTCGAAATGTTTTGTAGATGTGAGGTAGTGTTGAACTCAGTATAATTTGGCCTTAAGCTGGAACATATTGTTTGGTCTAAAAAATTCCGTCTCAGTGTTCTGTGCGAAAACACACATTTGGTCCTTGAGAACAGAATCTGTCTCGAACACACACACCCCTGACCCTGACTCTGTTTGCGCCATCGCTCACGGAAAAGTACCCAGGGAGTATGTTTTGTCTACAAATGAAAGAGAGGCGGTCTGTTTAACTATAAGAAGCCATTTTACACGCGGAAGAGACACATTCGGCACTCTGAAATTCCACCTGTTACGTGATGTTTGGAGTCTGTCACTATGTCCAGAGATCTCTGTTTTGTTTTTTAAATAAATCATCTTGCAAAGGTGTTTTTTCTTACATTAAATCTGTCTTCAAATTTTTGGAACACGCAAAGAGGACAAAATAATTTTATTCCTCTTCAATAGTCAGACTGAGCTTTTTTTCTGATTAGATTCTTAATTGCGATATTGTGTGTTCTCATAAATGTCACATCCTGCTTTAAGCTGTCATTTGAGTAACTTTCTGAAAATGCAACAAGTGAACACAATTGGTGGTAGCCATCTCGTAATGATAAAAAATAATAATAACGAAAGAAAAATAAGTCAAAACGTACTGAAAATCAACCAATGAAAATCTGATTGTAGTTCAACAGAATTAAAAACTCATGAAAAAGGCCCGGACAGTGTAAACATTTTGCAACAAATGATCTTGGTCTAATTTGTTTCCACATCACAGAACTTTCTACACTCCACTCTAACTTCCACTATGTACGATGTACTGTATGTATTTCTCATCACTCCTGAACTATAAATACAAGCGAATCAGCGCGCTCCATAGATGAGATCTACCCCAATTTGCCTCCAAATCCACATTTCAGGCCTACTAATCCTAAATCTGGAGGCTTGTCTGTCTGCATGCCACGATGGGGGCCTCCCAACCCAAACCCCCTGATCAAATCCCTTGTGGGTAATCATTGCCTGGAGGTGTGGTGCTGTCTGGGATTACATCTGAATCAGGAACTACAGTCCTTGCTTATGAATAGGACTTGAGGTTGGCTGTCACTTCTCCACTGCATCATGGATCGGATCACAAAGGCTTTTTCATTCACGTCTGGAGAATGCTCGTTATTTGTGGCTGCGTACGTCTTGGACTGCTGGTCTTAGAATGAGGCCTCATGGGGGTTTTTTTCTGCTTACCTGGTCCACCACGATCTCACCTGGCTAGTCTGTGTGGGCCTCTCTCGATGAACCAGATGTGCAGGACTCCCATGTATAAACGTTGAAGCTGCCAAGTAAAACAGTCGATGCTTTTCTCCCCCGTCTTCCAACAAAGGCTTTTACTGATACCCACTTTGTGGTTTGCTCAAGCAGCGCCTCCACTTTCTAGAGGTTCCTATGCAAGAGGCGGCAACTTGACCCCGCAAGAGTGCCGTCCATGCCTGCTGGCCCGTGGAGTAGTGCGGGGAATGGCGTCATAAATGCAGGGATTTTATGTTCCCAGGAACAAGAGCTAGGATGGCTAGTTAAAAATCACAACCGCTTCTGGAGCCATCGAGGCTGGAGAAAATCTCCCCGATGCTGATTGGGTTGAAAGCATTCCAACTTCTTTGCAGCAACATAATCTGGTGTCAGAGGGGCAGCATGGTCCAGTTCTGACCCAATCATTTGAAAGAAAGGCTCGGGTTTACTTCGAAAATCAGACAGGCAGACGAGAGGAAGTCAAAGTGGAAATGAATCCAGTTATTATTAAGGGGGGTATTTGAGTGTGGTTTGTTAGTTTGTTGGCGTGATTACAGAAGGAGCTGCTGAATTTTACTGTGGTAAAAATCTGGATAATTGTGATGGTGCCATTAAATTTTGGTGCGAATCAATCAATTTTATCAGGTCACAGTCTGCCTGCATTGTGCTCAACTGGTGCAGTGACCCGGATCCAACAGATGACGCTGCATTGTGTATTACCAACACCCACAGGACAGGCGTCCAAGCCATTTAAGCTAACAATTCACGCATGAACCCTAATCAGGAAAAGCTATAGAAAATAGATAATTAAATGACTTTTAGTAGTTTGAAGGTGGACTAAATGCTTGTTAAGCCAACAAATCTTGCGGATACTATCAGATTCATTTCTCAAATAGCATTGTGAATCACTGAAATTCCATAAATATCTGGATTGGTCTACCTTTCCAGGAAAACTGGAAAAAAATACTGTCACCTTGCAAATGAAATGCTAACCAGATGTGAAGCGGCTACTGTCTGGCATAGCTGTAGTAAGTCACTATCACACTGTGTTTAGGTCACTTGTTTCCGTAAGTGGATGGAAAAATATCACCATCGCACTCACTGGAAAAACAAGCATTGCATTCCAAAGGAGAGGCGCTGACAGAAGATATTTGTGGTGATCATACCTGTGTGCACTTACTTGTAAATGTCTAATAATCAAAATACGCCCTGTGTTTAGTTTTGTAATTGAATCACATTCTCTGCGTGCCTCTACAAACTGCTTTTCAACGAGTTCTATATCAAATAATGTTGGTCTGGAAGAAATTCTAAGAAACAATTACTTTCACATTAAAAAAAAAAATGCTTATACAAAAACCCCAAAATATAATTGTTTTGGGGTTTTCATGATAATGTATAATGTACTGTTTTTTTTCCCAAATTCAGTTAGTTTTATTTTGAAAATGCTTTGTTTTACTTTTAGTAGTTTAGTTTTTGAGTATTAGTGGAGTTAAAGATCAGGGAAAAAAAGGTAATTAAGTTTTTGAGTATTAGTGGAGTTAAAGATTAGGGAAAAAAAGGTAATTAAGTGTTGTGTAATAAAGTAAACTATAATTCTCTAACGTCTTCCTTCTGTACGGACGTGCAGCAATACTGAAATAAATGTATTAAACTGAACCTCAAATGCTCATGTATGATATTAATTGACAAAGATGAAAGCGAAGGACATTTTTTCTGGAACTATAGTATTCTTAATGTAATTAATTTATTAATGTTGTTTTTTTAAACCTATTGAAAAAAATCCTAATTATGGGAATTAATTTAAAGATGTTTTTTTTTATAAAAAAAATAAAAAATACTAGCAATGTTGGAAAATACCGTAAAGTATTTATGTATTAAGTATATGTAATAATACATCTTTAAAATAAGTATCATAGAAGATTAAGTCATAATTTTATGACAATTAAGTAATAATATTATAAGAAAAAAGCATGTTGTGAAACACTATAAAAAATATTGCTTCTATGAGGATAGTTGTAAAAAATATATATATAAAAAAGGAAATAAATAAATAATTTCATAAAAGCCCAGAAGATTTGATTATCATACTTTATATAGACTTTTTTATTTATTTTATTTTTATTTTTAGAAAATAGCTTTAATCCATACACACGCACTGTATATATGGTACTGCATGGAAGCATTGTTAAAATCGCTCCTTGTGCTGAATGCCAGCCACATTGTGCCTCAATAACAAGGCCTCACAGTTGAAGCCATGAGGTCAAAGCCATATTTCAGTGACACTTGATACTCTCCACCACCAACTGCAACCGTAAAATCCTCACAGCCGAAATTGTGAAAACAGCTGAAGTTGGAATGGTCCGCTGGAGAGTTCTGTTAAATATTCAAACAGATCTGCCGGCAAACATTTCAAGGCCTCGACGTCTCTTTCTTTGAGAGCCGGTCCGGCTGGCGTTTAGCTCACGTCTCCAGGTTCTGGTTCTCTTCAAGGTTTGCCTGCAGGCCGACCACCGGATGGTATGAACACGCCGAGCACTTCTTCAGGTGAATAACTGCGTTTTTCTGGCTTGGACTTTTCCCTTTTCTGAACGTGTCCTTGTCTTTTCGCGTTTGGGATGTCCCACTGCTTCCTTTCGAGGAAACGGTCTGACCTCTGAACAGCTGAGCCTGGCGCTGGCACAGACCAATTTTACTGAGAAGGATGAACACATCCCCCCTGAAGGCTTTAGTGAAAATGGCGTAAAGAAACGGGTTGGCACACGAGTTGAGTGGGTAGAAAAGCACCAACAATATCTTGGAATTGGAGACGGTGATGAGAGGCTGGTCCAACACTGCCGACATGGCGTAGAAGGAAATCGGTGCCATGCAGAGAAAGTCCGTAAAGATGAGGACGGCCATGCGCTTCGCTATGTTGGTATCCTTCGATCCGGATCGGTATTGAGGATTATGCACGGTGCAGTAAATCTTGACGTAGCAAGCGCAGATCACAAGAAAGGCCATGACGTTGAGGACGAGCACCGAGATGACGTAGACCAGAGCCTCGGTGGTTTGGATGTCCATCGGCAGACAGATGCTGACCTTCCGGTAGCTGCTAACCCCGATGAGCGGGAGCAGCGCCACCAGGAGGCAGAAAATCCACCCGCCCAGCATCACCGCAGCCGCGTGGTGAAGATGCAGCTTCCGATCCAGCCGCATCGCAAACGTGATGGCGTACCACCTCTCCAGCGTGATCGCGGTCAACGTGTAGACGGACAGCTCGCTGGCGAACACGGTGAAGAAGCCGGCCAGGGCGCAGCCGGGGCCCGTCTGCCAGTCGATGGCGTGGTTGAAGTACTCTGTTCGCGTGTGGAGGTCCACCGAGGCGATGAGCAGCAAGTAAATCCCCATGCAGAGATCGGCGAAGGCCAGGTGGCACATGAGGAAACGTGACACGGAGAGCTTGTAGTGGCTGGTGAGCAGCACCAGCAGAACCACCACGTTCCCCAGAACCGCCAGCAGGCTCACAAACCACACGGACACCCGCAGGAAGGTGAAGCCCATGATGTCCTCGCACGGGTTGAACTCATCTGGCACCGGCACACACATCACCTCCTCCCCCTCGTCGCACACCACGTAATCGTAGCGATAATCAAAGTCTCCGCTGGTGTCTTCCTGAGTGTTCATGAGGGTCTCTCCGAAGCCCACATCCTCATCTGGATGGCCACCAAAGTAGGCGTGGTAGTGCAAGCTGCCGTGGAAGCCGCCGCGGTGGTCGGCATCGTTTGGTTCCTCTGGGATTTCTTCCACCGCACCTTGGAGGGAGACCGTGTGAACGGGCGCTACAGAACGCTTATGATGCTGGTCATGAAACGCCGTCAGGTTGCAAATGATGTACTCCCAAATTCTGAAAAACATCATTATTATTACTATTATTATTATCGTAAATAAATTAAAAACAGCTGGTACATTTAACTGTAGCACTCCCAGAAGTCTTTGCGGCAGAGCAGTTCTAATCAAGTGGTTGGAGTTTACTTTGATTGACCTTCTGCAGACTTGATTTAACACTAAATATATCAACTCTGTCAAATAACTTCAACACTGACTTACATTTGAATCACACAGTGATTAAAAAAATTACGCTTTGGGGGTTGAAATCTACGATGGTGTATTAGGGCCACAAATAAATGTTTTTTTTTTATAGCAAACTTGCAGATTTTGTGACAAAGTGGCAAATTTTCAAGAAAAAACACAAATTTATGAGAAACTTGTAATTTGTGACATTACAAAGTGGCAAATTTGCGGAAAAAAAACAACAAATTTCCAAGAAATAAACTGGCAGATTTGTGACAAAGTGGCAAATTTGTGAGAAAAAAACTCACAAATTACGAGAAATAAACTCACAGTTTTGTGACATTATAAAGTGGACACTTTGTGAGAAAAAACTCTTAAATTTATGAGAAATAAATTGGCAGGTTTGTGACATTACAAAGTGGCAAATTTGCGAGAGAAAATAACTCACAAATTTCCGAGGAATAAACTGGCAGATTTGTGACAAAGTGGCAAATTTGTGAGAAAAAAACTCACAAATTACGAGAAATAAACTCACAGTTTTGTGACATTATAAAGTGGACACTTTGTGAGAAAAAACTCTTAAATTTATGAGAAATAAATTGGCAGGTTTGTGACATTACAAAGTGGCAAATTTGCGAGAGAAAATAACTCACAAATTTCCGAGAAATAAACTGGCAGATTTGTGCCATAAAGTGGCAAATTTGCGAGAAAGAAACCTCACAAATTTACCCGAAAAAAACTGGCAGATTTGTGACAAAGTGGCAAATTTGTGAGAAAAAATGTCACAAATTAACCTGAAATAAACTGGCAGATTTGTGACAAAGTGGCAAATTTGTGAGAAAAAAACCTCACAAATTTACGAGAAATAAACTCGGTTTTGTGACATTATAAAGTGGCAACTTTGTGAGGAGAAAAAACTCACAAATTACGAGAAATAAACTCACAGTTTTGTGACATAAAGTGGACACTTTGTGAGAAAAAAACTCTTAAATTTATGAGAAATAAATTGGTAGGTTTGTGACATTATAAAGCGGCAAATTTGCAGAAAAAACACACTCACAAAATAGACTTGTGAAAATGTTGAGAGAGAAAAATTCTCAATTTTTGAGAAAGAAACTTGCAGGTTTGTGACAGTGGCAAATTTGTGAGAAAAAATCTCACAAATTTACGAGAAATAAACTCGATTTTGTGACATTATAAAGTGGCAACTTTGTGAGGAGAAAAAACTCACAAATTGCGAGAAATAAACTCACAGTTTTGTGACATAAAGTGGACACTTTGTGAGAAAAAAACTCTTAAATTTATGAGAAATAAATTGGCAGGTTTGTGACATTATAAAGCGGCAAATTTGCGGAAAAAACACACTCACAAAATAGACTTGTGAAAATGTTGAGAGAGAAAAATTCCCAATTTTTGAGAAAGAAACTTGCAGGTTTGTGACAGTGGCAAATTTGTGCGAAAAATATTCATAAAATAAACTTGCAGATTTGTGACACAAGGCGGCAAATTTGCGAGGAAAAACACTCACAAAATAGACTTGTGACAAAGTGGAAAATTTGTGAGAAAAAAAATCACAATTTTTTTTCCCAGGAGAGCTCAGTATTGTTCATTCGATTTGACATCATCATTGCTCTCCTTTTTTTAAAAAAAAAGTTTTTTTTTTTTAAATATATATACATATACACACATATATATATATATATATATATTTTTTTTTTGTATGTGGGTGTGCATGTGCGTGCGTGCGTGCGTGTGCGTGCGTGTGTGTATTCATCAGTTCACCTAAAGCCCATTAAAAAAAATCCCATACTAATAATATAATATAATAATAAATTGCCAAATGCAGAAACATCAATGTAAGTTATCACGATGTGATGGCTCTCGCTAACAGACAGAATTAAGTAACCAGAATTAGGTTAAAAAATTCTATATACGGAGACCATGTTTCTATAAATTTTGATATTTGGTTTTTATTTGAGGCAGATATTTTTTCCATTAAAATGTGATTTATGAGGAGGTTAGACCATTGGTCGATATTCAGAGTTTGTTTATTTTTCCAGTTAACAAGAATTGTTTTTTTGCGATAGTAAGGGCTACAAGTGTAGATTGAAATTGTTTATGTGGTAAGTCAATTGTTGTTAGGTCACCTAGCAAACACAAGTTTGGAGATAAAGGTATCCTACAGTCCAAAATAGCGGAAAGTTTTTCTAAGACTTTAGTCCAGAAATACATAACCGGAGTACATAACCATAAAGCATGAACATAAGTGTCTGTAGTGTTTTGTAAAACACAACAAAAAATCACAAATTAACGAGAAAGAAACTCGCAGATTTGTGACAAAGTGGAATAATTGTGGGAAAAATATTCACAAAATAAACTCTCAGATTTGTGATAAAACATGGGAAAATCGCAAGAAAAAAACTCGCAAAATTCCCCTTTAAATGTAACTTTTGCGCGGTCCTACAATAACGACAGAGTGACACGACAGGTAATAGCAGCGGAGTAAGACTTATTTGAAACACACGAGAGAGTTGCTTCAGTACGACCCGACACACTTCGGTACATCATCCAGATTACATTTGAAAATACACACATGCTTATCATGAAACTCACCCTCGTTTCTTTTGGACATTTTTGAAGCCGCAGCAGTGGCTGGGGTAGGTGAGATTGGCCGTGGTGATGTGCTTGAAGGTTTTGATCGGTGGCAATTTCTTGAGCGCCCACGCGTTGCGCGCTTTCAGCTCTCGGAGGGACTCCATACCGCTGGTGGGGAGGGAGGTGATCCCTGTCTGGGATACGTCTCTGAGGGACAGACAAAGGATAACAGTGAAGGCGAAATTCCAAAAGATGTCATTATTTGACTGTTTTTATTAAATGTAAATGAGCCTGCTATTATTTTATTATGGTATTGCAGAATTGCTTTGTTTTCTTGTGCTATTATACTATAGTTGATACTTTTATTTTGAAGGAGACAGGAAACTGACGTACCGCCATTAGTAGCGCCATCTTCCAAGTGCAAATAAGGCATGTGTGCGCCACACAAAAACAGAGAAAACAAACGTTTTTCCAAGTAATAAAATGAATGATTCTTTAGCACCTGCTTGAGAAGGGAACAAGGTTCGTATTAGTCGTGTTTATTGTTTAACTTATGTCGCTATATTTCACGGTGATTGTGTGATTGACTGCATAGTAAAATGTTAGCATTTTAATCCACTAGAGTGCTAACGCACCTTGTTAAATATTTAGCTACGCTATTGCTCAACATTCTGTATTGTCTACTATGAATTTGTATTTCTGTATTGTTTATTTTAGTTTTAAAGTATTTGCAAAGGGCAAGGTTAAAATGTTTGTGTACAATTCCAATTGTATTCAAAGAAGAGATTGTCAAGGCTATAAAAGGTAATAGTTTAAGGCAACTCATTTATAATATATGGCTTAAATATGATAAAAAGGATACACAAAACAGACCGTTTGAGTTATTGATGGCAGTTTCTGTTTATTTGTATCGTAGCTCTTACAGTGTGTTCACACATGGACGGTTTAATAAAAGTTGTGAACCATCACTTTTATTTTTGCTACATTAAATATGTCATCAAGTGTGAGGATCTTACAGAAGCATTGGCCCGCTGATGACGCCGTCAAAAGCTCTTTCGTCCATCTTGGTCAAATACTTATTCCTGTGAAGATCCCTGCACAGGGAAACACAACGTAGTCAGCCTTTGCATTTGCGGGAATGTCAAGGGCCTCCTTCCTGCACATTTCTATCTTATTTTAAATCAGTGCTTCTTGTTGGAGGTACTATGCGTATTCACCCAACCCTTCTTTATTTAAAAATAACGTGATTTTTGTTTCCAAATTTGTTTTAAGATGGAACCCAGGGGCAGCAGATGAAAACCCCAGAATTGGTGGCCTGGTGGGTGGTGTCTGGTCGGTGCTGGATTTCACTTTCCTTTCTTTTCTTTGATCCTTCCTCGGGTCTCCTGACGGCCTCACGACTCTGGCTGGTAGTGTTCGGTTAAGGTGAACGGTATGGGATTTTTTAAATAGGTTTTAGGTGAACTAATGAATACACACACACTCGCACATACTCACCCACATACAAAAAAAAAAAAGAAAAAAAAAAAGAGAGCAATGATGATGACATGTCAAATCGGTAAAATTACCGAATGAACAATACTGAGCTCTCCAGAAAAAAAAAAGAAAAGAAAAAAAAGAAAACCCCAGAATCGAACCCTGTGGAACACCATATGTTCCGTTACCGTTCTCGTATCGCGCCGTCAAATTAGACCAATGACACAGCAGGGCAGTACTTAAACACACTGTACCCTCAACCACAAATCCCTCCGGTCTAATCAGGATTCTGTATTGGTCTTGGTCGGGCTATGCTGGCATTATTTAACACTTGACTGCGAATCATATGCCAACGCAAACATCACATGTGTTCAGACTCTGGTTGCTCACCAATGGCTTCATTAAGCTCTTGTAAAGCGTCCGTAGGAATTAGAACTGGGCAGACTTTCACTTTCCTTTCTTTGGTCCTTCCTCGGGTCTCCTGATGGCCTCACGACTCTGACTGGAAGTGTTCAGTTTAGGTGAACGGTTTGGGATTTTTTAATAGGTTTTAGGTGAACTAATGAATACACACACACACGCACGCACACATACTCAGCCACATACAAAAAAAAAAAAGAGAGCGCAATGATGATGACATGTCAAATCGGTAAAATTACCGAATGAACAATACTGAGCTCTCCAGAAGGAAAAACAAAAAAGAACTGAGCAGACGAGAAATATCCTAAAAGTGCACGGTTAGCTCCAGAATGCAAGAAACAGCAATGATGACTAAATACAAGAACTCTTAAGACAGACTTCTTGCTACCCCAATTTGGAGGCAAATTTTCCCATGAGAACTTGAGCTCGCTAATCAAAAGCTTGGCCAAATCCCGTTTGGAGTGCATAAGAGAAGGATCCGTTTGCAGCGCAAAAATACGCGTGACACATGTCAGCAATCGTTTAATCCTACGTGTTGTGAGGTCTGAAAGTGCTGAGCAAAGTTGTCCGAAAAACTGGAAGAAATGTACTTAGTCGCTCGGAGGTGAGAAGTTGAGTCTCATTTTCCACCGTTTCCACATATCCTTTCTAACGCTCGTCACTTGAATTCAACACGTTTGGACGTACACTTGATCCAACTTGGTCCCGTTGAACGCATGATGTTGGATTTCCCTGAAGCCGTTCCCATACAGCATCCTGAAAAACAATATGTTTATCTAATAAGATGAATAACATTGCATTGTTAGAATCACGACCTCATGTTTTAACGCCGCATCTCCGTGTACATTTCACAGTGACGTCTTGTCTGTCTGCAATTTTGTGGTCTAAAGGCCCACATTTCCGATAAATGCAGCGACGTGTATTAAATTTACAATCCCCTCGTCCCCTGACCGCACGTCCATGCGTGCCTGTTGTGAGTTTGTGTGTTAATACAATGTTCATCGTCAGAACATGTTATTCAAGTGAGCTCATTCTGACCTGTCTGCACCTCTTCTAGCTAGTCCAGGGTTAGTATTTTTTATTTTTTTTTGTATTAAAAGGCAATGTGCTCTAGGTTTTAATATGGACTTAATTAGATTCCTACTATTTATGGAGCAATCTTTTTTGGATTAGCTTTTTTGTTAGTGTAGTAGCTAATAACCTTTTGGTTAGCTTCCCATGGGGTATTGACTTTATAGGGGGGGAATCTGAACTGGAATCATGCACTAAAAACACAATTATAAAATTTCAAATAAACAATAGTTTTGTATTTGTATAATGTGTTTACGGGTTCATTCTTAATTTAAACTTTACTCGGCCATACACGGGAGCTAGAGCGACAACACTTCCTGGTTCACTATCAGCTGACTAACACTAACCAATCAGAAGCTGGCATACTTTAGGTAAATGCAAGTGAATGACATCATCAACTTAGCTACTTGTACAAAAAAAAATAAAAATGTGTCAATAATATTTCTAGAAACTAGGGGGTGCACCGATCGATCGGCCAGCCGATTTCCTTAGTTAAATATAAACCGATCTTTTCCACCAATCTCATCTCCCTCCTTTGGTTTGAAAAAGTCAGCCACTGTCCTCTTCTGCTGACATGACTAATATGCTTTTAATTTTTATTTCAGAGAACTATTTAATTTGCAGTTAAAACAAACCGTTTGTATTATTTCACGGATATTGTTCAATGTTTTCCGATAAAATTCGATTGGAACTCTGAAGGTGTGTGCTGCTTGTTATGAAAAAAAAATCGAGATCGGCAAAAATCAGGATTGGCAGGTCAGACTTTTTAAAAGATCGGTGATCGGCTAGAAAATTGTGATCGGTGCACCCCTACTAAAAAAAATGAATGTACAAGTAAATATGCATACATTTTAACGATTTAACTTAAATGCTTGATCCTCAGAGTGTGGACATTCGCAAAGCGAGGCATCTTTGTCGCTGGCCGTACCCAACGCTTCAAAGAGTGAATGCTTAACATCATATGGTTAATCTCTGCTACAGTAATTACTATCTCCATTTGTAAAACCCGACCGAAAAGTAATGGCACAAACATCCGAGTATTTCTCGTAAGTTTCTGAGTTTTTTCTCTCGCAAATCTGCCAATTTATAAAGTCGCAAATTTTACGCGTTTTTTTCTCAGAATATTGCCTCTGCACTCTAACAAAAATATATTGTGGTAGAACAGTCCACATTGTTTGTGCGTGCATTCGTCACGACAATAGCTCACACTGTCAGCAAATCACCGGTGATGCCACGGAAGGAGTTGGGCGGGATGACAGTAATGTGCGGATGATCAACAATTTCCCTGCAACGAGAGCGAACCAAACAGAGCATTAAGTGCAATTGTAAACATATACTGTATACTCTTCACTGGAAAGTAGCCGAGGCCAGGCCAGGGTGGAAGATTGATGCCTTCGCACTTTTTTACGTTATAGCTGGAAAATGAAAGTGGGTATAGAGGTTGATTGAAAGAATGACTCAACGGCAGAAAACCACACACACTTGATGACTCACAACAGCTCAAGAGCATGTACTCATAACAAGTGCAAACGGCCACATAATAAGTGCTTGTGTAGTGTTTTTCACTGTACGCTTCAATTAATGCCATTTGAGAGGTGACCGCGGTCAAATTTCGGTTGGAAATCCACCAAAGCAGTCGCTCGGAGCAGGAAGTCACTCATTTGTCTGCCGGTGTGTTCCAAATGGTCTTGTCACATTGAGAGGATGTCAGATGGAAAAAAAGCGAGCCGCCGTGTCGTGCTTGCCAGCTTCAACATGGATAACGCCAGCACAAAAAAATATTTTTTAGATGAGACCTTTACAAAATGTTATGTTTCTGTAGTAGTAGTAGTAGTAAAAGTAAAAAAAAAAGATGCAGTGGATTTCTCTCCTTTATTTGTATTTTCCACCCTTTTTTGAATTATTTGTACTATTTAGTGCTGTTTACCGTGTTTTAGAATATTGGCACTTGTTGCATCCACCTAAGAGTTGGCACCCCCCCCCCCCCCCCCCCTAAAAAAAAAAAAAGGAGAGCAATGATGATGACATGCCAAATCGGTAAAATTACCAAATGAACAATACTGAGCTCTCCAGAAAAAAAAAAAAAAAGAGTTGTCAGCCCGTCACAAATCTCACATTCAGCTATTTTAATGATAAAATCACTCATATTTAATAGATTGAAAAATAAATCCAGTTTAAAGCATGGGCCATAGAACTGAAATGTAATAATTTCACATTATCATGTTACATTTTTTATTATTTTTTTTACTCTTGACATGTAAGGTAAAAGGGGACGGCAGGGGACGGCACTGCCTCGCCTGCCTACCCTGACCGCACATCCCTGCAAAAAGTATTCATTAGCTGGCTAAACAGGGGTTCAAAAACTTACAGAATGAAATTGTTGTCATTAGAGTGGACGCTGCTCAAGTCAGGAAAGATGTTAAGGCCCGTATTGAAAATCCCCCTGATGGATGAGAAGAAACTGTTAGACAAGATAAATAAAATTTCATGCATCCTCACCTGCCAGCAATATAAAAAAGTACAATACACACAAATGTAAATATATATACAACTATATATATATTGTCATTTATCTGTATTTACCATCCTCGATAAAACTCTACGTCAGAACTGTAAAGTGAGCCAGGGAAAAAAAAAAAAAAAAAAGTACTTTTAATTGGTAGTTTTAGTTGCTATCGTCAATAAAATCCAGGGTTGTTCTATGCCAAATCACCACAAAAATTTTAACCAAGCAGATCTTGATTTTAATAAAACTTGGTGTGCTTGTTGATAGCAGTGGCTCAACTCTAAATCTCAAATTTTAGGTAAATCGGAGCTGGGGTTTGGGAGCTATGGCCTGCCGAATTTGGACATTTTCAGCAAAAAGGGGCGTGGCCGCCTTTCTTTAGACCACTTGGGTCAATCTTCGCAAAACAAGTATTGTTGGAAAGGGAATTTAACAAGGATTCCAAGTGTGCAATCATTTAGGCTATTAGTGCATCTAACCTTGACATCGACCTTGTGATCACGCGACCTTAAAATGTTTCATGAAATGTAACCCCTAAAACATATACAGTTACAAGTTTCAGAGATTAATAAAGAGTATTTTTTTGTTTTTAGCAGCAATAAAGAGTCAAATTATCCATTTGTTAAAATAAATAAATAAAATAAATGCAATGACAAGTACTCACAGGTATTTCAGCTTTGGGAGATTCTTAAAGGCTTCCGGGTCAATGTAGGTTAAATTCTTTGCATTCCGTATTTCTCTGATTGAACAAAGAGACAATATTTTGTTATAAAAAGAGTTTCCAAGTGAAAGCCAATCATATATATGGATTCAGTGGAATATACACATGTCCTTAAAACCTGCTGGAAGAACTGAACAAGGTGCAGGTCAGTGGGCAAGGGAAGGGAAATTTGTTGCCGGCAGCCAAAACTACAAGTTGGAATGAAAAAAAGTGTTTCATTAATGTGTTTATTCTAGTTCACCCCGGCTGGATAGAAAATTTGTGTTATGTCTAAGGCCAAATGTGTCTTGGCCATACTCGCATCCTGGCTAAGGGTTTGGCTCCAGGCAGGCAGACTCACTTCCTGATTCTAAAAGCAGGGGGATGTACTGTATTCGGGTAGACTGTTTTATAAGCTGATAAATTAAGAACCATTGCCAGACCATTTACTTATTTGGTCAAGTTGAATGATTTTGGTTTAAGAGCTTTCTCTGTACTAAACCAGTGATTTATATATTTTTCTCAAAAAGATGATTTCAATGAAATGCATTTATTCCGTTTCAGACATCATTTATTTCCTATACTGCTCGTCCTTATTAGGGTTGCAACTTGCGGGTGAGCTGGAGCCTGTTTTAGCCGACTTTGGGCAAGCGGCGGGGGAAACCTTGGACTGTAGCCAAACTTTCGCAGGGCACGTACTGTACAGTCAACACTCAAACTCACATAAATGTGTCAATTATTTCCAACTCAACTCACTGTAAATTTCCAACTCAGAATGTGGGAATGCTTACCAATAATGCATTTTAGTGATCCCGCTACAGACAGTACGTTATGTGGATTCTTGCTAGTGTTGTCTAAATTCAGACGGTGAAGGTTGAAGAGGGTCTTCTGCCCAGATTTAGTCATAACTGTTTGAATTTATTTATTTCCTCAATAGAACTTTTATCCGTGGATGTGTATTTGTGAGTGAGTCGCAATTTCTGCTCGTGCAGGCATTGTCTGGGATGCCTCCTCTATTTCCACAACAATAGACCATTTGTCTGTGGTTGAAGTCAATGTGTATTGAATGATGTCTGGTGAACTCCGGGTGGGCTGGGGGCTGAGGGCTTGGGGGTTTTGTGGTACCGTCCTTCAAGATAGTATAAGAATGTTGTAAGTCCTATGAAAACTTCGCACTAGTGAGAGGCTGCCATTTTCTGGGAACTCACTTGTGCCCGGAATATTCTGTAGAAATAAAAGCTTTGAAGTAACTGTTCATCGATCTCCAGCCTGCATTCGGATAACCAACATTCTCACTACCCGGAAGAAAACGAACACGCGGAAGAAAACGATTATTTTCTTCAACAAGGTGTTCTATTAAGTTGGAGGGTAGGGCAACTGGTATGAGGAATAGGAGCATTCCGGGGTGTGTGCATGATGAAGGCATAAGTCAAAACACTTGCTGGTTGTGTTGTTTTTGTTTTTAGGCTGTTCGTTAGCTAGCGTTAGCGCGTGTCTATTTGATGCTAGACCTGTATATTTGGCAAGTGACCGTGCTACGGGTCTTGTTTTTAGTATTTCGCTTGCTGCTTGGACTAAACTACCTGTTGCTTTGAGCGATGCGTCTGTGTTTAATCAACTTCAATCTGTGTCAACCCCAAGTGCTTATATACACTTTGGGGCAGTGCAAAAATCGGTGGTGACTTGAATTGAGATGTGAATTGGCCGTTAAAAACAATTGCCCGATCAGAATTTTGGGATATTAGTGACAATGAATCATCGCATAATGGCGTGTGTACTACTGTCACAGGAATGTTTGAATGATGAGATTCAAGAGTCGACACCTGTAAATGTTTGCGGGGGTGTGTGGGTGAATGTTTAGCTGTCTAATGAGCATTATGTTAAATTGTTACCCAATCGGTCAATAAAACCAATTTAGGAGTGTAGGCTATCAATGCCATTTTTGTGACTTCACTTATGGCCTCTGATGCCGTCCTATTACGAAGGGAGTTAGCAAACCTGGATGCTGGACCCAAGAGACAAACTCTCTTAGGTTAGCTTAGCAGTTAGCACTAGCTAGCTAACATGACAGACACAACATGGATGGCTTTAACACACACACAAAAACACACTGTGTTCTGCCATTAGCCAGTGTACAGCAAGAGATCCTGGAGGTTAAGTAAGTTATTTTAGACCAAGAAGAAAAACCTTTCCGTAAGTTGTAGCGGCGACGTTAGCGCATCGGCCGCATATGTACACTCTGATATGCTTTCAAAAAAGTGATGAGGCTCGGTAAAACGCCTTGGACAACATATGGTTTAGATAAAGCACTACACACGTGCACTCCATTTACCATTATGATCAAATTGGATTCCTCTTTTATTCCCCTTCTTTTTTTTACATGAGATGTTTTTTGACAAAAGTACAATTAGCAACACATTTGAGTGGATTCGGGATTCAGAGGTTAAATGTGCAAACACCGGATTTGGTATACAAGTCCAGGCACTGATAAAGTAGAACAAAAAAAGGAATTATTTTGACATGCATTCCAAGGCAGCTGTAATCTGCCTCTCAACATTAACATTTAAATTCAGTTGATTTCAGCTCTTTTGCCATTTTGTTCCGCCTGACTGAGTCTTGAAGTAAAAATACACAACTGTCTTTCTTAAATACCAAATACCACCTTGTACTGATGGCCATGACCAATTTCTCTTTTTGTATGTAACAAGACTCTGTACTGAGGAATTTGTCTTACTTTCATCCTTTAGTGTCTCCCTAATTCCCAGTAAGAAGTCAAACTATGTGGTTTCTATTGAGACAAGAGCCCCCCTTCCCACCTCCCCAATCATCAGTTTATAAGTACAGCCTCAGATCTACAGCTGCTCTCGTAGTCCTCAAGCAGCCAAAAGGAAGTGGGGCATTAATTTTGTGTCTGACCCTGAAGGAAACCTGAGTGAAACGCTATTATCTCTTGTACCGCACCAATCAGAGGCAAATAGCCCCTAGGGGTATAAAATAACACCCCCGGAAGATACCAAATACCAACCTCAGCTGGTTGGAATGATTGCTTCTGTCTGTATTTTGCTATCTGGAATTAGTCTGCCAATTTGTCACAACAAACTCGGGCGGCAATTTAGGAGCACTTACAGTCATCAATTCATTTTGCGTACATGTGTCGCTGGTAATTATAGCTACTGCTGCACACTGTGACACAGCCACATTTAATACACTAATTGGAGAGTGGGAATAAATCACACGCAAAATGTTGTGTTGACTCAGTGTGGCGGCCTTGGAGCAGTGCATGGAGAGTTGGGTGTGATGTAGAATGGTGTGTGGTCCACCTGGAGGCTGCACACACAAATCTTAATTGAGACGAGAGAACACCTTGCTCAACTTTTCCCCCTGAGTCGCTTCTGTAGGAGGCGGAGCATGAAGGAAAGAGAAGCCAAATAGTGGCGGCTGTTCATCTTTATTATGCATGGTTTCCTCTAACAGCCTCCATCCAATCTGATAACAACAACACAGTTCTGCCTTCTTGAATATTCCCCACATTATTTGTTTTATTGATTTAGCTAGGACTTTTTTTATGTTTTAATGACAAAGTCATCAAAAAGTGCCTTGACTTAAGAGTTATTTTTAATTACAAGTTTAGGGTGACTAGTTTTATTCGGGACTGTCCCGTTCCCTACGGATTTCGCCAGCCTCATTTTGTCCCACTTTTACACAGGTCCTATCCTAGCGTCCTGTATTTTTTATTTTTTATTTTTTTTCCCCTCAGTCCAGTTAGCAAGCCAATTTTATGGGCCACGTATATGTCAATCACAGATAGCGATTCATACGATAAACCAATTAAAATGGAATATAACTTTCCTTCCTATTTACTTTCGCATTCATGTTTGCGTTTTCATTCTCAGCCGCATCTAATTGATAGCAGGCGTGTTTTCATCATACACGAACTAGAAGTACTTTCTGCTTCTGCATCTAAGAATCATGTAAATTGTAGTCCTACTAGCCAAATGCTGAAGTCGCCGGCCAGCAGAGGTGGCAAATGCAGGTCCAGAAAGTAAAAACTCTGCCACAGTTTGGCTTTAGCCTCAGGTGCTAGTTAGCTAGATCTCTAGCTAGCTCCCATGGTGCTTGTTTACCTGCTAGGGAGCTACTTAGCTAGCTAGCACCCATGTTGCTCGTTTACCTGCTAAGGAGCTAGCTGGCAGGGTTTTTACTTTCTGGACTTGGTTTGCCACCTCTACCGGTCAGACCCAACACAAGCTGAGCTTTTCTGGTGGCATATTTACAATGTTACAATGCTGAACCGGCACAATGTAAACGGCACAGCCAACTTCCAATAGCTGCTGGTACCACACAAATATGGTAAGTGCATTGTCTTGTTTAGAGCTGTTGACCCAAGATAGCATTTAGCATTAGCTAAAGTAATAACACAACCACCGGTCACTAGATTGTCTACAATTTTGCTATAAATAATTCTTGGTGAGAACTTATTGTATATTTGATTTTCAGCGAAATTGTCCCGTCTTTTAATTTTGAAAATCTGGTCCCCTTATAGAAGTTACGAGTCTGGTTTTTTTTTTGTATTGAAAAGAGGCACGATTTTGAATTATATAAGTGTGCATGGCGGCAGCAAACTTCCCAACATCCAGCCACCATCAATTTAAATTGCAAGGAAACTTCCTTGCAGTGCATATATATAATAAGGTGATTTGCAATGCAAGTCTTTTGAGATACAAGCATGGTCACAGGACGAATTAGTCATATCTCAAGGCTACACTCATTTTGTGTGTCTCCTCTACACAATAAAAGCCATTAATCCATCA